>NW_028259062.1:35000-249942 GCF_024713525.1 Acromyrmex echinatior
ATAATGTAAGAATTGTTTAACAAAATATAAACAATTATTACTATTGTTACTATTTATAAACCAATTCATGTGAATTAAATAATACAACCGTTAATAGACAAAGCATAATTCTGAGAGAAAATCTCAGAGTATCATAAGATCTACTTACGGTTGTTTGTGGATTACTTCGCCAACCATACTAAAAAAGCAGATCAAATGATTAAATTTATAATATAAAATTTATAATACACGTATCATTTATATTCTTAGTGATCCTGCAAAAAATATTGCATTTTGATTTTTAAATGTATTCATTACAATATGCTCTCATAATATCCTTGCCACTCTCTAGCATTATATCTATTCTTTACATAATATTCATTCTTCACAAAGTAAAATTATATTAATAAATATTCTTAGCGAAAACAATGGAAAATAATGCTTTTTACAAGATCACCCGAAAAGAATTGAACAACTTACTGAACGACCCGGTTGTCCTCGGCTACCACATTCTTTTCACTGGGTACTGTAACGCTCCTGTATTGTAAAGCGTTGTACGTCTTCCAGAAGAGATACTCCCGGTAATATTTTAAGCCCTCATAGAGCGCAGCCATAATAGCGATACCAATCATCGAACCGATGAGACCACCTATCGATGAGATCTTCCAATTTTCGAATAACACCACTTCACAGTAGCCGATGTGGAACGTCATCTGAGAATCGCGGAGAACAGACTGTACATTAACGACATCAAGTTTTGAACAACCGAATTGTACGTACCGACATACCGTGCATGCCCATGCTGCTGCACATGCTGTCCGTCGAAGTCTCGATACTGTGATGCATGCTCCCATGATCCATACCTCCGTGGTTCATACTGTCGTCATCCATACTACCATGGTTTATGTTATGGTCTATACCATGATGAGCCATGTGCATACCGTGAGACACGTTTCCTGTACTGTCCATTATATGATGATCATGAGACATCTGGAATAAAGAAAGATTTTTTTAAACTTTGTATGCGTTTATGAACTATTATACACATTCGAGAAGCATTGCTAAATGTGATTAGCAAACAAAATTTCTGAAAAGAAAAAAACAGGCACCTAATGTCAACACTCTTAAACAATCATCAGTGATATCATGAAGATCTACATATAATCAGTCGGAACTGTAAAACTACTATTACTTGAAATTATATAATATACACATATATATTTCAAAGATAATATTATTATTTCTTCGAACGAAATTCCTTTCGCATAATAGAATATATAAATAAGGAGAAAAGCAACGAAAACTAATGGTAATTCGAAATGTTTTTTATAAAATCTCTCACTCGCTTTTTTCTTAATGTTTGAAATTCAGTATTTTCATAATTTTATTTTTATACGAACTTTCATATCGAGAATTATCAGTTATTATTCGGATGCATGTAATAACACTGTCCCTCTTTGATTAAAAGTCCCTCTTTAAAGTAAACAAATTTTTTACTCTTTTTACATAGAAAAACAATAAATTTGTATATCTTATATGTGATACAAAATGTGATGTAATATTTTAAGAAATATAATTAGCATCTAAATTTTTTGAATATGCGTGACTTAAACGATTCAAGAATTCAAGAATATATTTGCAAAAATGTCTCCATCGCATACTGTGTAATGTGTATTTATATATGTATACCACATGTGTATGTATATATGGTACATTGTTAAGACAAAACATTTTTACATTAATTGCTACTTAATATTAAAAGAAAATTAATATATAAAATTCGTAATTTTAATTCTCATTCTAAATTTTTTCGTATAATATGATACAAAATTTCCGAGTTAGTAGAATTGAAAAAATTTTTCACGGACTAGTAAGTTTCGGAGAAACAAAATCATGTTCCAAATATTTTACTTAAATTGTAACTTGTAATTTATTTAGTTTCATAAGTGCACATAATATACATCGAACTTTTTTTGCTGAAAAGAAATACTATTAAATTGATCATAGAATTTGTTAATAGTAACATTCGCCAGTTTTGAAAGATGTATTAAAGATTGAATAAAAATTTAAAATTCAGAAAAACCAAGTGTATAGCGTCAAAACGAACGAGGAAAGTCGATGCAATAGCAATACGATGAATTGTGATATTAAATAAATATGTATGTACACACGCACGCACGCACGCACGCACGCACGCACGCACGCACGCACGCACGCAAATAAATGTCACTTTAGAACTGCAGTGATATCGATAATAAGCACATATAAAACATATCTCGATACTTCGGGATCTTATCTATCGATTGAATGATACGTAAAATCCGTTTAAAAGAATCACTGCAATACTGTGTATTTATAAACAAACCAGACGTTGAGCTGGAACTACGATAAAGCGCGATAATAGAGAATTAAAAATAAACGATAATCGAGGAAGACGATAAATTGTTAAAGAATTTTGACGTGTCTTCAAATAATCCATATTAGGTGTAGTAAAAAGAAATCCATTATTTTTCCAATAGGCTTTATAATCTGTATCACGCGTAGACGAGATACAGATTACTAAAGCCATCTATTGGAAAAATAATGGATTTCTTTTTACTACACCTAATATTATCTAATAATAATCTATAATAATCCGTGTAATGTCATCTGCATTTCCACCGTCGTGAACGTACAGGACGTTTATGAACAGGATGAACTTTTTACATGTGTAGAGACAAGATTGCGGAGATATGAAGAACAGTACAAGTACGATGTTTGTTTTGTATTCCTTCGTTTTGTTTAGAGAAAAAAATACGTAAGCAGCAGATAAAGATACCTCGGAAAACGCGTTTAAATACGCATTCGCTGACACGTGTTATCCAGCTCGTACAAACAACAAACACTATTGTTTCAATTTTTCAATGAAATGAAACACGGCGATGCGATGGAAGAAACGAGGACTTAAACTATCACATTACGAGTATTCTTGTATCATTAATTTTTTCATTGGCTATCATTCAGGTAGCGTCGCGGTTATCTCACAGATCAAGATTGCAAAACACATCGTAGTAGTATGTAGGATCATGAATCAATAGTCGTTGAATAATTAGGATTGCTAAACTCTCGTGAGACATTTCGCTTAAACGTAATAAACTTTAGGGAAAAAAATAAGTGAAATAGCTGTGTGAAATTAGAAACAGAACGTGCCGGTTGACAGAGTCATATTAACTCGTTTTGCGCTCATAAGCTGAAATATTTCAAGAGTTCTCTTATAAAATGTAAATATGACACTTAAGCCTGCGACACGATACTTGTTTTCCTGCTGGGTTAGCGAAAT
The DNA here is from genome assembly GCF_024713525.1 of Acromyrmex echinatior. Taxonomy (NCBI): domain Eukaryota; kingdom Metazoa; phylum Arthropoda; class Insecta; order Hymenoptera; family Formicidae; genus Acromyrmex; species Acromyrmex echinatior. The sequence goes on from NW_028259062.1 coordinate 38,299, forward strand.
TAGAATCTTGTCACCGTATTGGCTGCAATACTAGTACTGACAGCATCGCAGCTAATACGATGGCAAGATTCTAATCCAACTAGCAATTCAGCAGGAAAACAAGTATCGTATGCTGCAGGTTTTAGATCAATTCTTTTTTAGGAATTATATTAGATCAATTTAAAATCTAATTTTCTCAAGATCTTTATCTTATTTAAAGAAATTTTTTATTTATTCGAAATACAAAAAGTACAATAAATTGAAAGACACATAAGAATAAATAAATGGTACTTCACTGTGAATTGCCTTGTTTATCTTGCAACTTTAATTTATCTATAAATATTATCTCAATACTTAACTAAAAAAATTCTTCCTAAAATTTGCTGCTCTGGGTTGCATGGTCTATTCAGCTCATGCCTTAATACAACACTGTCAGTTGATGAAAATAATTTATTATTATCTAGCAGTGGTTTAATCACAGAAACCGCGATTAAAACTTATAATCAACAGAAATGCTTAAAAAAAAAAACCCAGAAAACAGGATGTTCTGGTGATCCGGAAGAATAACAGGAAAAAAGTAATGAGGTGCTAAAACCTTTATGTTTTAGGTTTGCATGTATTATAATTTCGAGAGTGTGAAAGTCTCTGAATTTAAAAACAATTTTTTCCATTTACAAGAATTTAAATCGACATGGCATCACTTAAGTCCAGTTCCACCAATATAAGATTAACTTTATCTTGGTTTTTAATTTACTTTTTTTTTCTTATATAAGAAAATTAGAGATAAATATAGCATGTATTATTATAAGAATTAGAAAACGAGATAAACAGTAAATTAAAATTAACCAAGATTAAATCTAATCTTAAAAGATAGTACTGGGTCTTAAGAGGGAACGCTACTCCTGCAGGGCTATTCCGTACTTAACGTAAGTTTCGTTATCGTTTGTAACATCGTTGCGCAGTTTTTTTACTATGATAAAAAAGCTGCGCAAAAACGATATAACGATAACGAAACTTGCGTTAGAAGAATTAAAGAATAGTTCTACTGATAAGCCCTAAAATTTTGACAATTTCTTGTGGGGAAATAACTTTAATGAAATAAATCAAGAGTACAAAAGCTAATGCTGAATTTTCTGTATGTAAACAAATTTATACTTTATATTCTATATTAATAATAAACATTTCGACCTTCTAATTAGGTTATCTTTAATATTATAAAATTAAAAATAATTTAAAAAAGTCACATAAATATGAAGTTAATCTAATTATCTTAATGCTTGCATTTCGCTCGTTAGTAAATAACTTTATTTAAAATTTATTTTAGAGGGCTTTATTGCATATATGTAATTAAAAAAATATTTTTATTTTTTTTTCTTATGTCCAAAATGGCGACACACTGGCAGAATCATTTTTTCCGCAGCTTCAAATCGGTGTACAGGATTCCATCAGGAATATGGGGTTCAATCTTGAATAAAAATAATTTCATTAACTACCTACCTATTAAAGACTAGAGAAGTATTTTTCAAAATATTAATATTTCTCAAAATGGCAGATGTTTTACAAAAGACTCGCGTTGAAAAAATGCAAATATTTCATAAAATAGCTGCCATTTTGAGGAAAATCAATATTTAAAAAAACTCCTATGTAAAATTTCTCTAGTCTTTAATATATATCTAGATAATGAAAATTCTTTGTGTTTTGTTCAAGATTAAATCGTGTGTCCGTGATTCCGCAAATGCGCCGCCATTTTAAATATAAGAAAAATAAAAAAATATTTTTTAGTTTTTTTACATATGTACAATAAAGTCTTCTAAAAAACAGATTTCAAATAAAGTTATTTATCCATTAAAAATTCTTAAAATTTTAGGACCTCTGGAGTGATGTAATGACCCTTAAGGTGACGAACAATTAGTATTCATGTACATAATATTATATTTCGTAAATATTTATATTATCTCAGAACAAAAATTCGTAGTCTGCGTGCGCGCGCTAATTTTTATGTTTATATTTAAAAAAAATGTAACAACAATTCTACCATTCAACAGAGCAAAATCTCAACTTTAAACATCTTATTTTGAATTGTGGTGATTTTTAAGGGAGTTATGAGCAATCAAAGTCAAAATGTTTCTTTTATTTAACTGGTAACTTGCCGATAACTCAATAACAAAATATATCAATTTAGGAACAATTTAAAAAAAAAACGATTTTTGTAGAGAAAATTTAAAATTTTCATGATAGAAAGTTGAAAATTTTTATAAATTTTTTTATCATGTGATAAAAGCCCACAAAATAAGAAGAAAATTTCCTCATTTATCTAACTCATAGTTTTCTATATGTAAATATTACCAAACTCACAAAAATTCAAAGACATAGTGGCCTTTCGAAAATAGAACTTTTAAGCCTTTATTGAACACCTTTTTTTAAATTAAATTTTGTTCATTTATAACGAAGTTATAGTTACTTAAATTTCGAAGTTGTAGCACCATAAACTTGTGTTCTGACCCAATATTTCACAAAATAATATTACAAAAAGCATACACCACTACGCAAGGTCTTATGTGCGAAATAATATATAGATTTATTAAATATAAAAAGAATAATTTCAAAATATATTATAAATACAAGAATAGATATAAATCAGCCAATACCAAGTTAGGCTTGTGTGAAATATATTATACTTTATTTTTGAGAAAAATTGACAGACGTTTCAACCCTTTCGATTGGGTCTTCTTCAGTGTAAAAATAAAAATAAAATTGGTGACGTATAAATTTAATATAAAGATGCGACGCGAAAAAAATTGAAGTATCTCGTTAACATATACTCATAAAATGATAATAATGTGGTATCTAACAAAACATCTATCAAATCTAATTTCAGATTATCTGTAATTTAATAAAGTCAAATAAGTCATTAAAACATAAATCAAATCAATTGAACAAAAAACTTACGTATAATAATGTTAACGATGATATGTGAGATAAGACATGTTAGCAGAAAGGCATTCAAAGAGCATGTGAGAGGTCAAAATCAATTGTCGTTAGTCATAGGTATAAAACATAATGATAAATGAATACAACGTGGTAATACAATATAAATAAAACGTGGTAATAAATAAATACAATATATGTATATACATGTTTTATACAATAAATTAGAAATAAAAATTTGTTATTGTTATCTATTACCAGTAATCTTTTCTTTTAACAAATCTGATTTTTTGGCTAAAATTCTCGATGCAGAATCTAGTAATTATGCATTCAAGCTCTTAGTCATTCTTTTCAAATTATGGACACATCGAATATAATCTGCCAAAGGACGAATTTATATAATCTACATATAACTGTCATTGTAACGACCATTTTTCACATCAATTTTTATTGTAACTGACAAGACTCTAATCTCATAATTTAAGGCATCTGTCAATCTAATCTCTGCGATAACATTTTTGTTTGAATTAATCTGTCAATCTAATTGTTTGAATTAATCTGTCAATTTAATTGCGATAACATCTTGTTATATTAATTTATTTATTATATGTATACTGAAGATGGTCTAATTAAGACCGAAACGTTTATAATATATTTTGAAATTGTTCTTTTTATATTTAATAAATCCATATATTGTTTCGCACATAAGACTTTGCGTAGTAGTATATGCTCTTTGTAATATTGTTTTTAAATTTTAGCCACTTAAATTTCATAAAATATATTGTATAAAATATTATATTTCATATATTTTAATATAGATATTTACTTGTCAGTTAGTCTTAAACGTTTTAATAAAAACATCGAAGAAAGCAATAATGTTTTCAAATTACATGATAAGGAATAAAGTTTTTCAAAAATGTAACTTTAGAAGTAAAAACAAGTAACAAGATTCTCTACTTTAATTTCAAATGTATATTATTTTAATAGATTTTTTAATATAACTTAGATGATTACAATATTTAACATTAGAAATTGGAAGCTCGCGGCAAGTGATAACTTTCTCTGATATTTTCAAATCGATTGGAAATTGCTCAAAGATAAATGAAAGACAAGAAAATTCCTATTATTGACTATTCAATAACTTCTGATCTCTGCTTAAAATTTACATTCACTCTTAAAAAAGCTACACTAAAAATTTTACCAAATTTAAAATGATCATAACTTCATAATGAAGATAAAAATATGTTCAAAAATGCAAAATGAAGTGTGAAATGTACTTTAAGAATATTTGAATAGGAATTGTACTGGGCCATTATTTCCAAAATTTTCAATAAATTTTTTACTGTCTTTTTTTCTTTTTAATTTAATTTAGAGGGGACTATTAGCGTTTCAGAATAATTGTGTAGAAACCGAAAGGTATCGGCTCGCAATTATATCTGGAATACATTGATTTAATAAAAAGAATATGTAATGTATTATTTGTAACATCCAAAATTTGACCGAACTTGGCTTTCTTTATCGTATTTATTTTGCATTTTTAAACATATTTTTATCTTCATTATTTACCAAGTTATAATCATTTAAAATTACCGATATGAATCTGGCGCCCAACTTTATCAAAAATAAAAATTAATACCGTAGCGCATTTCTACTTCATTTGTACCTGTTTTTTGTACCGATCATTATTTCGTTTATACTTCAAATAGTTAAACAAAAAATGAAAAAAAAATAGCCAGCGCGCAACTTTAAGATTTTTTAATTTCATTTGAAAAAGAATGTTTGTATCCGTTTATACCTCTTTTATTTTCGTTTGTAAGGGTTCGAACCCTCAAAGGGTTCGAAGGTATAGCGTTTTTCAAAATTTCAGAAATGTACCGAGAAAGGAAGTCGGCTATTTTAAAAGATATCTGATAAATGAAGCTAAATGAAATTAATGGCATTTCTCTTTCAAATGTTTGAAGTATAAACGAAATAATGATCGAACAAACAAGTACAAATGAAGTACAAACGCGCTACACTATTAAATTTTATTTTTGATAAAGTTGGGCGCCATGTTCACATCGATTTTGAAATTTGGTAAAATTTTCTCAAATTTTCAATATATCACTTTTTTGAGTGAGCTGAATATATTGTATATAATGAAAAAAAAAATTTTAATTAGAATCTCGAGTTTTCGATTTTATTCAGTGTCCCTTGATTTTATCAATTAGTACATTGAGATAAAGTCTTGTATGGGAATATGCTTTAGGTAGTTTATAATGGTCTCAATAAACGATCAAGAATCTGTCGAGCTGCAGGAATTTTTATATTGAAATACCAGAAAATCCTGAAGGAAAATGGACGTTATAATATCGTCGGAAATAAGGTAAGAATTTTGATTATCGATCAATTAGAGCATATTATTTGCGCGGTGAGATCGTGATGTTTCGAGTTATTAAATGAATAAAATTCTCATGAGATTCAAACGTGAAAGTAACATGAAAGTACCAGCGATGTTACATCACGTTGCGATATAATTTCATTGAAATAAACTCAAATTTTTTAAATAGATGATCCGTTTTTTTTATTAATATAGGTGTGTAGTTTTTTGTTACTTTTGCAAGAAATTAGCATTAAAATATTTTTATAAATAAGATTAAGATTTAAAGCTAATTTAAAATTGATAAAGATAATGTGTATTAGAAATTAGATAAAGATTATTTCTATAATGCAGTAAATATTTATGTCTCTAAAATTTAATTGGCGAAATGTACTTCATTTTTAAATGTTTATGAGATAAAAAAATTGAATATTTTAACAGGAAGTTTAAATCAGTCAAAGACCTTATGAGTGAAAGGAAGTGCGGAGAACTCGACATTACCTCTTATATGTATAAGAATTCTATTACTGAGAAGTTTCGTTACATTAAATCGCGCATGGTATCGTGCAGGCATGCATGTAAAGCTATATGTATCAGGTTTCATTACAGCGAATATTTCCGCGCGTGTTCCTTTAATATGATATCCATTCTACTGAGAACTCAATTTTCAACAGTGCAACATATGCAGTTTTGTAATTGTCGAGTATTTTTACGCCACACGTCTTATCTCTACCTAAATTTAGCGCTTTACAATCCCATTTTTTTAAATAATACAGAAATCAAATTACACAGAATTAAATAATAAAGAAATTTATATCTATAATACTGATTCTACAATAAGTCTGTAGTCGGCAGTTTTAGTCTTAATCGGTAAAGTTGACCAGCGTTAGTCATTTAAGGTGGCTATTAGTCAACTTCACCGATAAAACTTAGGATTACCGACTCATTGAAGATAACAAATTCTCGTTTCAAAGAGAAGACAAAGCAAATTCTGTGAAAAGTATAACATTCCTTAATCTTCTATCGGCAACGTGAAATCACCTCTATGAAGTTGGCACCTCATGTTTCATTTTTTGGAACTTCACAGAGGTGAAATTTTCATCCTTCGTTCACTTGTGTATAGATTTTCGAATTTTAGTGTATATTTCTACATTGTTCCGGACTATATAAAAATCTAAAAAAAATGTTTAGAACACATACTTGTGAGAGCTTTAATAATGAGTTTTTACTATCATAAAAATTATTTATTTTTTTACAGATTTAAATTTGGTTATTCTCTCAGAATTTTTAATAAAAAAAAAACAAATATGCCTTTAAAGTACAACATTGTTGGTGAAAAATTAATCACTCGAAAATTGCAAAAAATATACGTTTTAGTCAACCTCGCGAAAACTTTCGTGAAAGAGATCAAATAATGATGCGATTTATGCCCGTTACTACCAATTAAATAATAGATTAACTTTAATCTCAATTCAATTTACTCTCTAAATTTTTTAAAGTGGAATCTTATTCTAAAAAGTAAAAATTAAGCTCTTGAAATAGAATGGTTCAATTTTCAATCTTTAAGAGTGATATTTTACTCTTCAGAGATTAACTCTAAAAGTTTTAGAGAGTACTTTTCTGGTTTTAAGAAAAAAAATTAAATATGATGAAAAATAAGTTTAAGTGAGATTAAACTTAATCTACATTGGAAACAGACATAAAGGGATTCTAAACTAAAAATCGAACGTCAACACTATGGGCAGAAGAGTCTTGCATATCACATGATACAAAATGAATCAACCAAAAATCCTTCATTTCCTTCCTTCTTTTCCATGAAATAAAAAACTCTAATTGATTAATTTTTTTATGCTTTATGCATTATGCGTTTTGCAAGGGTCTATGTTCCGATTTTATCATTGTTTTGAATGCGATATAAACTGGGTTGTTCCATCTTCGATATAAACTTCAGCTCACTCTCTTATTTATCCATTAGATAAATTATCACTTCGGATATAATTTATCCGTAGATGGAACAACTGACCGTTACACACGTATGATTTACGAACATCGATTATATCCTTATATGTATATAATATACATATATTATTACATTAATACATATCGTACCTATATATATGTATAAATCTTCGCAACAAAAATTTTCATATTGGATTAAGTAGTATCTAATCTAATTCTAAGAATTTCTTTGATCGTGTAAATTACTAGTCTGGAGACTACAATTTCATAAATATAGATTGTAAAGTTTTATATCAAGTAAATGCATATTGCCACTTGACAACTTTAGACACCATATTAGACTAAGAAATCATAAAAAAGATCTCAATTAAAACATTTTTTTTTCGTTCTTGGCATAAGTCGTCTCACAATCACGTATCAATGCATATACTTACTTTAATTCTGGAAAAGAAAATTATAAAATATATAACGATGTTATAAAAATTATATATGTTTAGTTGGTAAAACAGATGACTTTAGGAATATATGCGTGCATATTTGAATAAAATACGCAAATACGTGTTCGAATTGATCCTCGCCATAATAACTTTATCGTCAGACAATGTAAATTCTCAGATGAGGGTTGACGATATTGGCTACAATTGGATCAATGACGGTGAATCACGATCAATTAGCGGTCGCTCGTGGGGGTGTGGAGACAAGAGGCGGTAAATAAAAAATATCCGTTGCGGGTTCGCGTTGCACACGCAATTATTCTTATCCCCGATCCGACAGGTATCCGCTTTCACCGCCGAGCGAAAGGGAACGTTTCGAATTATCTCCTTCATTTATACTCGATTTCGCTTAATATCTATTTCTCAATGTAGAGTAATGTTAAACTAATTGAGTAATTTACTCAATGTAGAGTAACGTTAAACTCGGTTAAACTTGTTCTTCATCTTTTTCTAATTATTAGAATTAGAAAAAAGTGAAGAATAAGTTAAACCGAGATTAAAGTTAATTACCATTAGCGAAATACAAAAGAGCAAGAAATGTATTGTAACTCTGTGTTTACGCTGAAAAATCAGACTAACACATTCACAGAATACATTCACTTCTTTATCGGTCGGAACAGTCTCTGATGGCACCGTAACATATGTTGTGTCGTTGAAGGTGACTACGCGACGATACAAAGAAATGCAACGATGGGGAAAAACTCAAGTGACAATGATCATAATGATACATCCGCATCGAGGAAATTTGTTTCACGGTCGACCGCTGTAATTGAGTAATTCGTGGAGATTACGTCTTTCTAAACTGCGTTTCTAACTGCGTGTTGTGGATAAAGAGAATATTCAGCTGAAATCATAAGGCCGCAGCACAGACTTTTGCATAACGCATAACGCACAGCGGATAAGCGAATCAACTAATCAGAATCTTTTCTTTCCTCTCATTCCATGAAAAAGAAGAATTTCGCTTGATTGATTCCCTTATGCACTATATATGTATTAGGTCATTTAAAAAGTATTCGCGGTTTTTTGTTTAATTTTTGAATGAAAAAACCGCGGATACTTTTTAAATGACCTAATATTATGCAAGCGTTTATATTGCAGCCATTCGAATAATAGAAAATGCACTAGGTATATACGAATCGTAATTTAAAGATACAGAGGATTTTCAATGGTTTAGTTGCATCAAGAATCGTCAAATGCAGACACAAAAATCTCAGATGAAACTAACCAACGTTTGTGACTTCTAATAAATATTTATACTCACTTAAAATATATATAATATATATATAATTTGTTCAATTTTACTAATTTCACTAGATATAAGATCGATTCGTTTTGCAATTACTCTTTTTTTTTTCTTTTCAACGCGAAAAGAAAAATAAACCATGCAAGTTTAGATAAAAGAATAGACCTATTGTCTGAATAAACTTTCAGATATCAGGAAGTTTGAAGCCAGTTTTGCACTAAGAGAATTAAAAAAAAAATAAGAGGAAAAGAAGAGGAAAAAGACCTTCACCGGCATCTCTTTGATATTCGTCGTAAATATCAGGATTTAAATTATTTAAAAACTATTCCAAAGCTTTAATGCCAAAGTGGAGGTCACATAAAATCGTTTCGCATAGCATTTCCATTCTGCTGAGAGAAGGGTAGAGACATTGGTTGCATTCAGCAGAGAAAGCAGCTTGCAACTGTTGTAAAATTCTTCAATACGATTGGTTCTTACTTTTGATTCCTTATGGATCTAAATATAAAAAAATAAACCAATCATAATGAAGAATTTTACAATAATTATAAAGTTGCTTTCTCTGTTGAATGCAGCCACTGTGTTAGAAATGCCTCAGCCAGGGGAGATAAGAATATAACCGAATGGAAATAATTGATGTGGTTCATTACTCCCCCTGCAAATCGATTAGCAATGAAATTATCGACAAGATGAATAGAGTTAAAAAAAAAACATTTTTTGATAGTTATTGATGAAACAAATTGTCTTTTGTGATCACTCCTGACAAATATTTGTATCCAAAACGTTTATTCGACTTACTCAGTTTTTCGTTTTTGTATTGTTTATTTTTTTTCAAGATGAAGGGCATATGAGAAATTCGTTCGGGAAATATGCGAATATGACTTCGCGCAGTAAAAATTGCGAAAAATCGCGCTTATTGTTATGAATCGTGAAGAAAATTGAGTTGGCAAACTGTTTTCTTTACTTTGAACGGAAGAAAATGTGGAATAAAATTATTCAAGTTATTCAACTATACATCTGGATACATCTAGATTTTCGGAGTCACTTACTTTTGCAAAGGTTATACGATGCTGTGCGATGGCGAACAGACGAATCAAATCGAATTATGATGATGGAATGAGACAGATTCTTGGGAATGCGACTTATCACCGTTCTTTCTCTTCGTTCGTCGAACGTAATCAAACAGTCACTTGCGAGTCCATTAGCGAACTCAAGCGAACAGTACAACTTTCACACCGTAATGAATTTTGCCATCCGCCAGTCGCCTACCGTCATCACGAACTATACGCTATACGCGAACCAAGAGTTGTTTTCAATTCACAAATAACTGCCATATCTTTGATTATTCAAGTCTGTGTTCGGAAATGTTATCCGAAGATCCGAGTATCAGAGAATCGATTCTGTATCTTGAAATGAGGTGAAAATGACAAAAGTGAGCGAATTGCACATTGACTATAAGTTCGATATTATATCTCAGAGTTCTGATTGGATGGCTCGTTATCCCCTGTTGCCTGTACCTATTGCCTGTTGTGTTTAAACCTATAGTCGAAATTTAGGAAACGGAATATCAGAAAAATAATATAATCAATAAGAATTATTTAAGTTTAACGCATTCGTGTAACGCGCTAATCTGATACTTTTCCAAGATTCCGTTTTCCGAAATTCTGACTGTCACGAGTCAGCATTCTCATCGTTTACATATTATCAGCTTTAAGGTACATTTTCACGTTTTCACGAGCCATATAACTCCTGCACACTGTACGTGGAAACGTTTACCGCGCGACAAAATGTGATGCGGTAGCCAATAAGATTACACTTCTTAGCATGTTCATTGGTTACCGTGTCTTATTTTGCCACGCGGCAAGCGTTTCCGCGTTCAATGTGCAGGAGCCATAAGTTGACTCTGAATCGACTATAGCTTCCAGAAAATGGACTGAAAATGGTCTGAAAAATGGACGTTCGTAAGTTGACTTTAGACGATTTGGAGACGTCTCTAAGTCATACACTGTCCCACTTTAAACCGACTTTAAGTCAATTATTCTAGGCTGTGATCCGATTCATGCCCACAACGCTCATGAACAGCATTCATCTTTGTTTAACTATAGTTAAACAATTTTTTTTTTCTCCCATTTATTTACAATCTGTCAATAAGACACTAAGTAAATGTTATATTTTACAAAAGTTGAGTAACATGTAAGTAACTCTCCCACTGGAAAGCACTCATTTACAATTATATTAAAATGGATAATATAAGTAGTTATAGTATGAGGCTCAAGTTAAGAATACAGTAAATAAAATATAAATTATGAATTTATGAAAAATGTCATAATCGTTGGAATTTCTTCAGTCTTGAATTTTCCCTATTTCTGTGTAATACTGCAGCCAATTTGTTTGGGTGGGTTTTGAGTCTATCTTTATATCTTGAGCGGATCCTTGTTATTTCCTCTTCAACGGTTTTAATGTTCAGGTCGTTCCGAATGATCTCATTCGGCACAAACCAAGGTGTATTTGTGATTATTCTTAAACACTTAGACTGGAACCTTTCCATTATATTAATATTGGACTTAGAAGCACTTCCCCAGAGTTGAGCTCCGTAAGTCCGGTTTAAGGATACATTTGTAAATGAGAATTTTGTTAGACATTGATAATTGAGATTTCCTGCCAATGAGCCAGTACATCTTCCTTAGTTTCAGATTTAACTGCTTACGCTTAGTCCAGATATGTTCTTGCTATGTGATACGACGATCCAAATGCATCCCGAGATATTTAACACGGTCATGTTGAGGTATTGTTTTGTCGTTGAGAAGTATTTCAGGGCAAGTCATTTTACAAAGAGTGAAAGTGACATGTGTAGACTTGTTTTCGTTGATCTTAATTCTCCACAACTGGAACCATTTCTGTATTTTGAGCATATATTCTTGTAAGTTCTGTGAGGCTAGGATTGGGCTCGAGTTAATGGATAGTAATGCAGTATCGTCTGCATATGTTGCAGTTGTGATGTTATCTTGTGATGAGGGTACGTCAGCAGTGAATAACAAATAAAGCGTGGGACCCAGAACGCTGCCTTGCGGGACACCAGCTTTAACAGAATACAGATTAGATGTTGTGTCTTTGATTTTGGTCTGGAATGTACGATTGCTCAAGTATGACCTTAGGAATAAATAATAATTTTTTGGGATCCAGTTTTTCAATTTGAATAATAATCCATCATGCCACACTTTATCGAAAGTTTGTGCTACGTCCAGAAACACGGCCGAGCAGTATTTTTTTCGTTCCACAGCTTCAATGATTTTACTTAGTATTCGATTCACTTGTTCAATAGTGCCATGATAGTTACGGAAACTAAACTGATGATCGGGAATAAGATTTCTATTAGTAATATATTTATTTAATCTATTTAGAAAGAGCCTCTCTAATATTTTTGAGATTATAGGAAGTAGGCTAATAGGCCTATAAGAAGAAACAATACCTGGATCTTTTCCAGGTTTCAGAATCATAATAATTTGTGCCACCTTCCACTGATCTGGGAAGTATGCTAAGCGAAGGCAAGCATTAATTAATATTGCGATGAACCTTACAGCTTTAGTTGGTAGTTCCTTGATGATCTTAGCATCAATATTGTCGTAGCCAGGAGTTTTTTTAAATTTAAGATTTTTAATAATACCTTTAATTTCGTTGATTTTAACTTGCGGAATGGATGTATCATCATCCGGGAAAGACTTAATTCCTAGCATTAAGGTACTTTCTTCTTTTTCGGGAACCTCTCTTGACGTGGATTGAAAGGTTGAACATAGGTGGGTAGCGAATGTATTAGCTTTTTCGGAGTTCGTTCTTGCCCAGTTTCTGTCGCTCTTCCTGATAGGAGGAATAAATTGTTGAGGCCGTTTAATTTTTTTTGTACACTTCCAAAGCGAGTAATCGCTATCCCTGGTGACATTCAAGGACTCGATGTAATTTTGAAATTTTGAGTTGTGATATTCAGACAAAAACTGTTTTGAGATCTTTGATGGCCTTATTCAACTTGGCTTTATCAGCACTGTTTCTTGTCATTTGCCAAATTTTCCTGAGCTTTCTTTTTTCCAAAATCCTAGTTTTAATACTGGTTGGAACACCTTCCTTACTTTTATTACTATTATTATTCGTATCCTGAATTGAAGTAGAGGCACTGATAGCACGATGTATAAGAATGTTGAATTTTTCGATTTCGTCTTCAAGTTCGTCAGGCTTCTTTAAGGATACGTTGCAGGTTAGATTGCTATTTATATAAGTCTTGTACTCAGTCCAGTCAGTATTTTTATTGTTGCAATTTATTGTTTATGCCCATAAGAGAAATTTTTGTTTCTACAGTGACAAGGATTGGAGAGTGATCAGATGTTAATTCCAGGCTAGATTGCGCTTTTACATGAAACGGATTTAACCCTTTTGATACTGCGAAATCAATTAAATCGGGAAGTTTATTAGAATCCGAGGGCCACTAAGTAGGTTCACCAGTTGAAATTGTGCTTAAATTATTAGATAGTATAGTTTCATACAGCTGACGCCCCTTAGCATTGGGAGTAGGAGACCTTGAACCCCACCAGGGATGTTTGGCATTGTAGTCGCCTCCTGCGATGAAACGGTATCCCAGCGATTCGAAGAATTCGGTGTATAATTGCTGTGAAATTGCATATTTTGGAGGGGAATAAATTGCAGAGATAACTAAGGGCCCAGACCAGTCCTCAATCATAATGCTAGTAGCTTGCAGAAATTCTTTGTGATATTTATCAATTTCATGATGTTTAATTGATGTTTTGATAATAATTGCTGTACCACCATGTGCTTTATTATTTGGATGATTAGTTGTATATATACTGTAATTAGGAATTCGTATGTAATTCTTATTAGTAAAATGTGTTTCTGACACAAGCATAATGTCAATATCGTGGAGTTTAATGAATAATTGCAATTCTTGTGTTCTCTGGTTTAATCCATTCGAATTCCACATGGATAATTTCAGACTGTTCATTTTGATATTTTATTTATGAGACAAGTGAGTAGATTTAACATTGTATCCATTCTATTCATTAGTTGAATCATCATTTCTTCTAATTTGTTATTATGTACAAATTCTGTCGATGAGGCTCTTTCCTTATTGTTGTGATTTTGGTGCTCGTGTTTGTAAACGCTTACGGTAACCTGTGCGTAAGATTCGTTCAGCTTTGTTACTTTTCCAGGCGGAGGTACAACTTTAGTTTTTAAATTTGAATTTTGATTAATTGTTTTATCTCTTAAAGCCGGAAATAATTTCTTTTGTAGTTGCTTTCGAACCGTACAACCTTTATAACTTGCCGGATCTCCACTGCAGTTTGCATACTTTACTTCTGTTGTTTTTTCTTTAATTAGACAATCGCGAGTCAAATGGGAATCGGCACATTTTACACAGATTGCCATTTTGTGACAATAATTTTTAGTATGCCCAAATTCCTGACATCTCATACATTGAGGAATATCTCTTTTTTTACGAGGAGGTTCTATTGTGACAATAGTGTTCATAAATCTGTTGATTTTATATATTTCTATGTTGTTATTATTTGTTTCAATTTCGACGAAGAAGAGAGGAAGAGGATCCTGATTGGTGTACCGTTTGATGTTATTTATTCTTTTCACTTTATGACCATGATCTTCAATCTCGATTGTTAGTTCTTCGATGTCAACAGATGGGTATATATTTTTGAGAACAACTTTATAATTCTTATCCTGTTTTCGTTGAAAAGTGTAAAATTCAGTTTTTCTCTTTTTTAATTCCTCCACAATTGATAGATATTTATCCGAGGTGCTCGGTTGGATTTTAATTTCTGTAGTAGATATCGTTTTCAAAGTGTATTTAGCATCAATTTTAGCTAACACTTCCATGAGAGATTTGACATTGTGTACACTATTTACGTCTATAGGAGGCGATTTCGGAGAGTTGTGTTTAGTCTCCGTTGGTTTTTCGGCCTTGCTTTCAGTTTCATTATTTGAATTGAGAACACTGAAAGTGTTACTTACTGGCACTGGGCTGTTTAGCCAGTAATTTTTGATAGTGGTTTGCCTTTTTTTAGTGTCCTTAATAGAACTAGGAAACGTCCTAGTTCTTTTTTTAAGACCTTTCACCAGAGTCCAACTTTCTTCACATACTGGGTCCATTCTCTCGGCAACACCCGTCGAGGTAGTTTCCATTTCTCGGTATTACACTGATATATAATCACTATACTTTAATCAGTTATTAAGTTTCACTTCGACATCAGCTTATGTATACATACCATACAATACAATCGCGCACAGCGGGCTACAAGTACGTCCACTCACGGCGAGAGCCTAATTCGAAACTGAGTTAAATAATAAGGACAAAATGATTCCACATTTAAGCTTTGTGAGTAAACCGCGTAAATCGCTAAATGTCCTAAAGTCAATATTGGAAGGACGTCTGTACAAAGTCGACTTACAGTCGACTCTAAAGGCCTGACTTAGCAAAGGTTTCTGCGTTATTCTAAATAGCACTAATTGATTGTTTCAATCACATGACACGTTCTCTATTCTGCAGTCCTTTTCCGCACCATGTGATTTCATCCTTACAGTCGACATATCGACGTTTGTGCTGTTAGGGTATATTTTGGTCAAATACATTTAAATATTTAATTAAAAGTGTTTGGAAGACTCACAAATATTTTTAATGGTACTTCATAATTCTTCATACGAAATACAGATGATTCTATGTAAGGTGTAAAAGTAACGATAAAAATAATTATAAAATTCATTACTGTTATCAAAAAAATGTAACTTTGTTATTGTTACAGTTATCAAAAAAAAAAAGGTAACGCAGTTACCAGTAAAGTTACCAAAAAAGTAACTTGTAACTGTACCTTCGTTACAAATATCGAGTTCCATTCTCTGATAATATTACATATTGTATAATATATCAGTGCTCGCAAAGATTTGCACATTTCGATTCCGGCGCGCTACCCCCACTACAACTCGAGGCTGGGCGGCGACTGTATAAGACTTCATATGGAAAACACGAAATTTCCAGATTCACGTATTTCCTGACTTCAATCTTCGCAAGTCTATTTTAGAAATTTCTCGATCTAAACTTATAACAATTATTGAATGGTTTCTGGTAGGCAAGAATTATTATGATAAAATGTTTTAGAAAATTTAGTATTTGATTTTTTTAAGGAAATAAAAATTATTTTGCAAGAAAAATATTCTCTAATAACGTAAGATATGATCTCGGCACGTTTAAGTTACAGAGACGCTCCGGCTCCTAAGCCAGAGCGTCGGCCGCCGAGCCTCGAGCGCTAGTGAGGGTAGCGCACCGGAATCGGCTCGAAATGTGCAAATCTTTGCGAGCACTATTATATATTATAGATTTAAATGACAATTTGCTTGTAGGTTTTAGATGAAAACAAACTCGCCCAGCCGGAAGATCTTTACAAGGACTTTGAAACTCCTGAAGCTGTGAAAGTAAATAATAAAAAGTAGATAACAATGAAAAGTAAGATTAAAGTTCTTGTATGTATTTCTGCCCTTGCAATATACTGTGTTTACAGGACTCGCTGCAGAAAAGGAATTTTACCGTTTGCGACAGAAATTTGGAAAAGAACGCTGAAAGATTCTGCAGTCGCAAATACGATCTGGTGCAGGTGGAAATGATACTGCATATAAGTCGAATTGGACATTATATAATGATTTAATGTTTCTTGTTGATCACATTCAACCTAGACAGTGAGTAATTATGCAATGATTGTATACTCGTATTATATAGATTATGTTTGAGTTTATGTTTAAGATTATCATATTTACTACATGGGCTAAAAAGTCCCGGGATTTTTAATGAAAACAAGCGTTTTTTGTGCAAAGTTATATTTATTCCTTAACATAGTTGCCTTCGAGGGCGAGACACTTGGTATAGCGATTTTCCAACATTTCGATGCCCTTTCTGTAGTACGAAACGTCCAAGCCTTCGAAATATGTCTCGGTTTCCGCGATGACTTCCTCATTCGATGTGAATCTCTTTCCCCGGAGCCACCGCTTGAGATTTGGGAACAGATAATAGTCTGGGGGCCAAGTCTGGAGAATACGGTGGGTGAGCAACCAATTCGAATCGTAATTAGTTCAATTTGACCATCGCTTTCAAGGACGTGTGACGGTGCGTTATCGTGATGGTACAGAACTTTTTTCTTCGCCATATGGGGCCGTTTTTTCTTTATTTCGTCGTTCAGTTTGTCCAATAACGCTGCATAATACTCTCCCGTAATTGTTCTTCCCTTCTGCAGGTAATCGATGAAGATTATGCCATGCGCATCCCAAAAAACGGAGGCCACCAAGAACCTTCCCGGCCGAGCGTTGGTCTTTTGGCCGCTTTGGTCGGCTTTCGTGGCTTTTCAGCCACTCTGCAGATTGCCTATTGGACTCAGGCGTATGGTAATGGACCCATCATCACAAAACGTCGAAAAAAGTCCGCTAGATTACGCTGCAACAACGTCAAACCGACCGTTGAATCATCAACGCGCTGCTGTTTTTGGTCAATGGTCAGCAAACGCGGCATCCATCGTGCCGATAGCTTTTTCATCTCCAAAACATCGTGCAAAATGTATCCCGCCCGTTCTTTTGAGATGCCCACGGCCTCAGTTAAATCGCGCAACTTCACTTTACGATCACTCAAAACGATTCGATGCACTTGCTTTGTGGTTTCTGCATTTGTAGTCTCTTTTGGCCTTCCAGAGCGAGGTGCGTCTTCGGTGCTTGTACGACCCCCATTTTAAATTCACTAAACCATCGATAAACTGTTGTTCTCGAAGGAACAGATGTGACATAACATTTCTGCAACCATTTCAATGATTGTTCAGAAGTTTTTCCCATCAAAAAACAATGTTTGATCAAGATGCGATATTCCTGTTTTTCCATTTTTTTTTCGAAAGTAACGCCACTTAAACGACTGTAGCTTGTAAACGAATGAACGAAATGTCACGAAACTTCATACATAAACTAATGACAGATGAATCTCTCGAAATGAATCATGTTCATTTTCTAGTGGCACCACTTATTGAAAAATCCCGAGACTTTTCAGCCCATGCAGTATGTTAGAATAACATCAAATTACCAGCGTTCTAAACCTATACATAACTTCGAATTTATTAAATTCATTAGCTTCAGCCACTTATTTCAACACCATCATGTACATCATCACAAAGTAATTCTGTTTCGAATTCATTAGCCTCACAGCAACTTATTTCAACACCATCATGTACATCATCACAAAGTAATTCTGATAACAGCTCAGATGCATTGAATATGTTTGAATTCTTTACAGATAAACAATAATGAAATGGAATTATTATTAAGTATACTGCAAGTAATAGAGTTATTGTGCATACTCATGTTCTATATTTATTCTAGTTTAGAATCTTTAAGTAAGGATGAAGGGGTGTTCTCTAAAGTGAATTCTAAGGACTTATCGAGTACTTGCTCCAAGCAATTTACTGATTTTGTCAGACAATGCTTATGCAAATGTATTGAAAGCTGCGGCCTCTATAATTGTTTCCAAGAAACAAACACCACCACCAGATATTAAGAAAAGAAAATGTGGCTTAACTGATGAAGAAGATGCAGTAATACTACAATCTTTCAAGAATATTTCTTCGCTGGCCAATACATTGGAGACTGTGCTAAAGAATTCAACATTAATGACATCAAAGCAGTTGGCTAAAATCATCTGAAGTGAGTCCTGATGTACAAATCATGATGGGAGTCATAGCTTTGGGATTGAACGAAGTTCCTGTAGAATACCAGATGGATTGTCTTATACATATTCTCTTCCAGCATTAATAATTTTGCAAAGAAATGTTACGTCTTGATGACTCCACGATTCTTTTCTTTCGTGGAGAAAATCTGTTTTTCTCTCAAATGCGAATAACGGACGGATCGAATATTGATTTTTAATTATTATAAATGACTAGACATCAATTAAAGGAAAATAATTATTAGCGTTCGATTGATCGTGTATTGGTCCTATAACTCACAGATAAGCCTTTCTCTAACACATATACCAAACTACATATACCTATAAACGGTAAAACGAAAACATATTAATCACTCCTATTCTTTCGAAATAATTGGGAAACCTTTAGAAAAAGAAAATTTCGATTTCCATCGCATTGCCTAATCGATAATACATCATTTTGACACACATAAGGTATTTATTATAAATTTATTTGTCTAAACTCATCATACATATACAATGAATGCCGGCATTTCATTCTTTTTCTATCATCATTATTATTTCTTATGTGCTTGTTTTATAATATCAAAGATAATTTTTGCCTCTTTCTTTTAATTTTGACTTATTATTTGCGACTTGTTTTGTACCTTTCTTTTTATTGTTTGCGATTCGATTTGTACTTTTCTTATTATTTTTATTTACTTCCGTCGTTAATTTATTATTATAATACTTGCTAACAGAAACATGTTCGTTATATACACACACGGTTCGGAGAAGCACATTTGTGTCAACTATAATCGTTTATTTGATTTCCTCTCAATTTGGAGCGAATTTTATAGTTAATTTTGCGTTCGAATGCGAATTTTATTTAATTTCTTATGTTTTTATCTACGTTACAACTCTATTATTAATTTATTTGTCACATTAATTTATTTGTCACATTGAAAATGATCCAACAAGGATCGAAACGTTTGTTTTGATTGTCAAATTATAATTTACGTTTTTAATTTTATGACATAGTTTTATTTTATTTTTTAACTATTTATACAGTTTGTCATTTTATGTTTTAGGCTCGTAGCCCTTTTTCCTTTTTACTTACTTTAGAAAAAGAGATGAATCACCCATCCAAAGTCCAAGTACCGAATTGCATCTCGATATATATATATATATATATATATATATATATATATATATATATATATATATTGGGTCATCTAAAAAGTATCCGCGGTTTTTTATCACTAGATGATGTTGATGGTCATATATCGGGCAACACTAATCCGATTGTGTCAAACGAACGCGCGTCTGAAAGATGACATTTTAGGTTACATTTTTTGTAAACAAAGTTTAGTGATTCATCAATCGTGTCAAAAGTTATATTGGTTTGAAAATGAATGAAATATCTGAAGAAACTTTACGCTATGTGATGCTTTTTTACTACAAAAAAGGCAAAAACGCAGCACAAACATGCAGACAAATTTGTGAAGTTTACGGCGCGGATGCTGTAAGTGAACGCAGGACGCAGGAGTGGTTTGTTCGATTTCGTTCTGGAAATTTTGATGTCAAAGATCGACCTCGCTCTGGTCGGCCAGTCACTGAAAAAGTCGATGAAATTTTGCAACTGATCAAGCAAGACCGGCATGTGAGCTGTCAGGAGATAGCCAATGCACTAAGAATCAACCATATGACGGTTTGGAATCATTTGAAAAAGGCTGGCTATGCAAAGAAACTCGATGTTTGGGTGCCACATGAATTAACGCAAAGAAATTTGATTGATCGAATTTCCATCAGCGAAACACTACTAAAACGCAACGAAATCGATCCATTTCTGAAGCAAATCATCACAGGCGATGAAAAATGGGTGAAATACAAGAATATTGTTCGTAAAAGATCATGGAATAAGCGCGGCAAACCACCACAAACGACTTCAAAGCTTGGATTGATGGCAAATAAGATGATGTATATGGTGGGATTGGAAGGGAGTCGTCCATCATGAGGTGTTACCACATAGCCTAACGATTAATTCAGAGCTCTACTGTTCACAACTGGATAGATTACAGGAAACGATTAAGAAAAAACGACCAGAATTGATTAATAGAAAAGGTGTTCTTCCATCATGACAACGCCAGACCACACACATCTTTGATGACGCGCCAAAAATTGAGGGAGTTTGGTTGGGAAGTTTTGATGCATCCACCGTATAGCCCGGACCTTGCACCGTCTGACTACCATTTGTTTCGATCTCTGCAGAACTCTCTTGATGGAAAAACATTGGCCGACAAAAGAGCTGCCGAAAATCACTTGAAAAAGTTTTTCGCCGATAAACCACAAAAGTTCTACACGGATGGAATTATGAAATTACCCGAAAAATGGCAAAAGGTTATAGATAATAATGGCCAATATATACTTGATTAAAATTGATTTTCAATAAAGAAAAATTTCATTCAAAAATTGAACAAAAAACCGGATATTTTTTAGACGACCCAATATTAGGTGTACAAAACGTTTTTAATGAAATTTAATATTTATTTATTTAAAAACGAAAACATACTTAATTATCAAAATAATCTCCATCATTATCTATATACCTTTAGTCATCTTTTGGGCAGCTTGCGAATTCTAGAAGCGAAGAAGGTTTCGTCTTTCGATGCGATAAAATTATCCACCCATTTTCGCACTTCTTTAAATGCTCGAAACCAGACAAGGCGTTTTACATTGACCGGAATAAATGATAATCAGAAGGGGCTATGTCTGGGCTATACGCCGGGTGCGATAGAACTTCCCAACCAAGAGCTAGCAACGTTTTCTTTACAGGTTTATATCAAAATGAGACCTAGCGTTGTCATGAAGCAATTTCGCAGGACATTTCCTTTGCCAGTAAATGGACGATTTCGTTCGATTTCTTAATTTAAACGGATCAATTGTTGACTGTAGCGATCACTCTTAACCGTTTCATTCGGATGGAGCAATTCAAATAGCACACCCTTCATGTTCCACCAGATGCATAACTTTGCTGCTGTGGATGTTGCGTTTTGGCGTTGATGTAGTGGGTTGTCCTGGATCCACATAATATTTTCTCTTTTTAGGATTATCGTAAAAAATCCACTTTTCATCACCTGTCATGATTTTCCACAAGAAAAATTTTCTATGCTGTTTATTATTCAGATTCAAACACTTCTCAAGACGATCATTTTTGTTTTTTTCACTTAATGCATGCGGCACCCACTTTCCTTCCTTCAGAATCTTTCCCATCTGCCGTAAACGAATTAAAATATCTTGTCGAGTTACTCCAAGTTACTGTGCAAGTTCGTTTTGTGTTTGACATGAGTTTTGATCGAGTAATGCTTGCAATTCATTGTTTGTATTCTTCTGAGGAGCACCACTACGTTCTCTATCGCTAACATCAAAATCATCCTCTTTAAATCGCCTAAACCAAAACTCACACGTACTTTTGGATACAACATTGACTCCAAGAACAGAACAAATTGATTCACATGCTTTAGCAGCGCTTTTTCCTTATGAAATTCATATCGAATGCAGTGTCGAATAAATTGCTTGTCGCTCGCCATTTTAAAACCATTTAATTTTGAGGTTAAGTTTGTGAAGTCAATTTTGTGAAGTCAATTATGTTTTTTAATAGTATACATTAAGCGCCACTACATCAAAAGAGCGCGAAAATATTTGAATTCTAAGTTTAAATTATACGTTACACAAAAAACACTTTAAAACTTATTTGTACACCTAATATATACAGGTATGTATTATATATATATATATATATATATATATATATATGTGGCCCTTCGGAAAAGAGAGTCAGTTAAAACAAATCTTTCGAGAAAAAAATTTTTCATAAGTGACATTCAAAATCAGTTGATAAGTTTAACTATTCCAAGTGCGAGGTTTTCGGCTCAGTGCAATCCAAGCAAAATTAATAGTCCACATTGACATCTTTTACCCCAAATTAAAAGCTATCACTGAGCCACCACTGAGACATCAACAAGGACTCCTGCTAACGTTCGCCGCTACTTTCAGTAAACAGTAAGAACAAATTCTTTTTTTCTCTTTCTCATGTTACTTTAATTTCAACGTTATATGACCATTAATATTCTCTCGCTCTCTTATTCCTTCTCGATCTATTCTCTCTTTAATCACAGATGCATCCTGTCTATCTTTTCTCTACTCCGAATTATTTAAGCGGTAAGTAAAACGCTTCAAGTAATTCATTTCTTTTTCTACTCAAGATTACTTAAGCGATAAAACGCTTCAAGTAATTCACCTCTTTCTCTACTCTTAATTACTTAGGCGGTAAAACGCTTCAAGTAATTCACCTCTTTTTCTGCTCCGAATTATTTAAGCGATAAAATGCTTCAAATAATTCACCTCTTTTTCTGTTTCGAATTACTTAAGCGATAAAGTAATTCACCTCTTTTTCTACTCAGAATTACTTAAGCGATAAAACGCTTTAAGTAATTCATCTTTTTCTCTGCTCCGAATTAAGGGAGCTAATAGACTCATTTTTCAGTTTCGAATTTTTACAGACAAAATTAAGACTTCGAAAAAAATGAATTTTACACCAGTTACTACATACATTTGACTACCTAATAATATTTTAATAATAAGGGAAAACTGATAACTAATATGAAAAAATAAATTTTTCTAACGCATTCCATTTGATTCAACTAGTCCCGAGACCGGAGTAATTCGACTAAGATTATTAAAATTAAGATTAATGTATTTTAAGTTACATCTTTGACTACATATTAATAAAACTTTTATAAAAATATATTTTAAACACATTCGCTTCGCAGGGCAAACAATATTTCTTTTTAAATTTTGTTCATTTCGTGCAAAAACACGTCGAAGTGTTTTCGAGACTGGATATGAGGGAACTAAACTTATAACATTTACCACTAAGGAAAATCTCTTTAAAGGAATAACATTTTGAGTAAGTATTATAAGAGTCATCACTAAATGAGTCATACAGTTCGATGCTGTGGTTAATCTATTATCCCCATCCGTTCATTTTTTAAAAACATTAACAATATACGATAACAGAGACACATAAACAAAAAAAATCTGTTGGACTTTATTAAGAACTACACTTACTATCTAAGTAAAAATCAAATATCTCAGACATTCATATACGATAATAAAACAAAAACTTTAAGAATAAAAATATTTATTTAGGTGTACAATTTTTTTAAATTGTGGCATAACTTCTATCATAGATGTGTTCGCAACAAGATGTTACAGCAGACTTTCGGCAGTCGCTACTGCGTGCTCAGACACGTTTACGCATGTCTCGCGTGTTTTGTGTAGCCTCGATTATTTTATTTATCCCTATATTCAATTGACCCCGGTCTCCTCTACTTAAGCGATAAAACGTCAAGTAATTCACCTCTTTTTATACTCAGGATTACTTAAGCGGTAAAATGCTTCAAGTAATTCATCTCTTTTTCTACTTAGGATTACTTAAGCGATAAAACACTTCAAGTAATTCACCTCTTTCTCTGTTCCGAATTACTTAAGCGGTAAAACGCTTCAAGTAATTCACCTTTTCCGTATTCACAGTTACTTAACCAATAAAACGCCTTAAGTAACTCTCCCTAGAGCCAAAACATAACTCCTGAAACATTTTTCTCTTCCTCTCTTTTCTTCGGAATTATCTTCTCCTTCTACGTTCTTCTAATTATCCGTTATGGACACTAACGAGAGAAAATTTTAATAGATGGTTTGGCAGAACAGATACAGAGCAGGAAACGGGCCAAGCTCGAGAAACTCAAAAAAGCTAACGTCCCCCATTATGCAGATATAGACCGGGCAATTTATCTCCTCTCAAGCCCGTCATCAACTAAAAAAAAGGCAAAATTCATTTGCGCCAAAAATATCGGGATCAATCCCCTGACATCCCTGTAATAGATCTTACCGACAAATTAACTGATAGTTTCAATACACCTTCAGACCCTTCCTTGAATTTCGAATTTCCTTCCCCTTCTTACTCTCCTACTCTGATAGACTCTCCACAGCCCGCAATTTCTCTTCTCTCTCCCTTCCCTGTCCCTTCTGAGAACAACAGATCCTTCGACAAGATTTTCTGATCACTTGAAATCCTCGCCGAATCGGCAAGGTTCTCCCTCTCTTCGACCACACCACTTTACCTCACGTAAACACATACATACATCATCAGAAAACCTAGATATTAGCTTAATTTTTTAGTATTATTATTGTTGGCGTACACACACACACACATATATATATATATATATATATATATATATATATATATATATATACAGAGTGTCTCTAAGATGGGTCGAGGCTATATTGGGGGTGGAGAATGGATCAAAGGAAACAAAAAATTCTTATGCCATTTGAGATACTCGCTGTAGTTTTCAAATTAAAAAAGGAAACGTCTAAGCCAATATGCGGTTAAGCCGCGCCGCGCGAATTCGTAGGACGGCCTACAGTCGAGTAGCGACGACGGCGGTGCTCAAGGAGGGGGAAAGAGCGCTTCGTCGCCGCTCGAATGTGGGCCGTTCTATGAATTCGCGCGCCCTTCTTTGGCCCTCTTCCAATTCCTTCTTCCCTTCAAAATAAAAGAATCTTGGGGCCTGGACGTAACAGAAGAAACCGTAACATTTTTTATGTTTGGAAGTATCACATTGAATAGTTAATATTTCTCAGTTTAAATACGTTTAACATGTTTAGTAAGTTAAAACACATTTAACATGTTTAGTAAGTTTTTAATTTTTTTAATTTTGTACGGAAAGCATTTAATATAAAAATCTTTCTCTGATAAAACATGTTTGACATGTTTAATAAGATTTTATTTTTTGTTATTTTTATACGCAGAGCATTTAACATATGAATCTTTCTCTGTGATAAAACATGTGATAAAACATATTTAAGAGTAAGTTTTCAATTTTTATCTTTATACGCAAAACATTTATTTAATAATGTATGAAAAATAAACCTACTTTGTAATCACATGATATTTCAAATATTTGCTATGTATAAATTCTTACTTTTTAAATTTTATATGTAAAGCATTTAATAATACTTGTAATAAATGTACGATGTTTAATTAAGAAATGATTTGAAGCGGAAATATTAAAGAATATTAATTAAAAATATTAATTAAGATAAACCTTAAGAGGTATTCCTTTTTAATTAAATTCCTTATTCCATGCTAATGAAAAATCAAGTAAACAGTATTTATGTTTTAATAGTAAAATAACATAGCAAAATTTGGAATATATTATCCTAGTCATATTAAGGGGGGAAACCACAGTAGAGCACGAAAAAGTAAGTATATTTTCGGGAATTTTTTTTGGCTCAATGAAATGATCAATCAAAAATTTGTAAAATAAGCATTATAATATTATGAATGAAGTACAAATAAGAATTTTTTCATACATTTTTGGTACAAAATGGCGGCTGTGCCGCACTTGTCCGATGGCGCCTATTTTTGAAGGAGGGACCATGGGCGGACATCTAGAGTTAATATTTATATTATCCTTAATTTTTGACCTAGAACAAAAAATGACAGTTTTTTAGATTCTATATATCAATAGCTATGGAAGTACATAGGATTTTTTCGATATATTAATTTTTCGCAAAATGGTGCACGTTTTAAGGAAAACTTGCAAATTTACCTAACCTAACAAAAAAGAACGCCATAAAATTGTTGATAAAAAAAAACCATGTAATATAAAAAAAAACCCTACGCACTTCCATAGAGAAAGGTATTCTGAATATATTGTCAAAATTTGAAATCGATCGGTAAAGATTTATTCGAGTTATGTGTCCGCCCAATTTAAAAAAAGTGGTTTCGAGAAAAACGCGTTTAAAGTTTTAAGTACTGTAAAATCATATAATATTTTTATATACCTCTAATCTGCGATGCCTGCGCCATACAATTGGCCTTCTTCATCTATCTCCTGCTCTTGTTTGGCCTTTCGAATTGTTTTCAGATCGATGCGGGCCTGTTTTGCGCCCTCACTCAAAGATCGTTCCGTTTTCTGTATGCGTTTCTCATCCAAGTCCATGCATAGTTCGTGACTTTTTGGGCCAATTTTCATGCCCATGACCTGGATTATATGTAAAATTGATATTAATCCGTCATTAAAAACACACGAAGCGATGTTCGTAGCAATGTCGATGATTATTTTGCCGGAATTCATAGTTTTCGGAGCCATGTGTCGAGTTGAAGCCCACACTGTCGAGTTGAAGCTCTCATTGCTGTTTTGAGTGAAACCCCCGATGCAGCGAGTGAGAAGATCATCCGTAGTGAGTTGTTCGTAAACTGATTTAATTGCTTCATAAACTATATCAGACATTAGTGATTTGTGCGTATAGGTAGCCAAAGTGTTAGAAGATTTCGCCCTTTGCCACGAGCACCATGAATTTTCTCCAGTCGGGCAATCGTCGTGTTGGGGATGGTTATCCGTATTTTGTGAAGTAATGTGGCCCATATAGCTGTCTTCATTTTTTCGACTGATTCGCAATTTCTACGAATAGCTAACCCGAAATATATTGACAGTTCGTCGATCAGTTTGCCTGTCAATTTCCCTTTTCCTCCCAAGCCTTTTGTGCGTTTCTTCAAATTACGGAGGTGGGTGCCCATGCGTTTTTGTACGTGATCTACGCATTCCTTTTTAGTTATCGTTTATTTTCGGAGGGAAGTTCCTTCTCCATCGCCATTATACCTGCTCCCGTACTGATAAATTACAGCGCGCGCCGGAATCACAAAAGGCGCTCGGAGCATACCTGAGAGGCGTTGCCGCAGAATGGAAAATTTGGGTATTCCGAAATTTTTGCAGCACTCCATCTTTTGATATGTTATTCTTAAGACCCTAAAGCACCTTATAAGCGAAAAAAAATTTTTTCGATTTTTTCAAACTTTTACTGTGGTTTCCCCCCTTAACTTTATATGTGTATGGAAAATATATATTGCATATCAAATTTATGGCTACCATAGATATACATTTAATTACACTTCCTTAACTTTCTGTTCTTGTATATCGCCTTCGCTTTTGACCTTCAAATACATTTGTAAAGTGACAAGTGACAATTTGCAATAAAAATATTGATAAATATTATTGAATAATTTGCAGTATATACATTGCAAACTGTGCTATTTTATTAGAAACGATTTTAAGCTATTTTCAAAGATTGTTTAAATATAAACTGGAAAATTTAAAAAAGGACAAAAAATGTGTTTACTATAAATAGTAATAATTATTAAATTATTCTACATTACAACGTGAGTGCTTCTTTTGATTCATATTATTCTATTGTCGAATCTTTTGTTATTATGTCGCAATATATATTGTAAACAAAATATTATAATTCTGTTAGTTAGTTAGTTCACAATTTGTCCGACAATCCTCAAATAAAAACAAGGGTAAAATATTCAGAATATTGGATATGTTGGCAGCAAAAGCATCTTTAGCAACAAGAGTTGATGCATTAAAAGATACTACAAACTTCGAACTTGGCGCGGAGCACAAAGTGAAATTGGAAGCACGGTTAAGAGTGCTTGAAGAAGGAAATATCCGTCGGATAAGTGGCACTGCCAAAAAGCAAAGGCCAAATTTGAAAAATATCCAGTTAAGAACGAATACACGCAATATTCAACATTTATAAACTCAACACTGACAATTAAGAAGAGGCCATTAATCGAAGAGATTGAAACAAAGGAAAGCGAAGAAATGTCTAAAAAGAAGAAAAAGAAATACAGCACGAGTTCTGAACAGATCAAGGAGGAAATGAAGGAAGAACCGCAAACGGAAATAGAATCAGTTATCGAAAACAAACGAATATAGAAAAAAAAGAAACAATCTAAAATACAATATAAAACAAGAAGAATTTTTTATATAATCAACTATTATATTCAATATTTATTTGAAATCTTGTATGTGCATTTTTATTTTTATAGTTACCTTCACTTGTTCCAGTTTCAACTGAAACATTTTCAAATGTTTCTTTAATTTTTGCAGATGCTGTCTCTTCAAATTCAATTGATTCCTTCTTTTCTTCTTCGATATAAGATCTGAATCCGCTTTAATTTGCGCTTCTTCTTTGATACCAGAAGTTTCTGAGATATCTTCTGTTTTTATTTTTAGCTTGTGTTTCTTTTTTTTCGAAATGTTGGATTCCATTTTTATTTGCGCACCAGAAAAAAGGCATAAGAAAATCAACCACAATCCAAATCCTTCATTTCATGCTGTGATTGATTAATTTTTTTGTTTTATGCCTTATACGTTATACAACGTTATGCAAAAGTCTGGCTTATAAGATAAAAAATACAAGTTTCTACATTAAATTTTTACATATATAGGATTATTTAAAATGATTGTCTAGGTTTTCACTTATCCAATGTATATTTTTTGCCTTAAGTATTCTTAAAGCCTTCAGCTTTATCTTGTACTCCGTGCTAAGCTTGAAGCTTATGGTATCTCAATGAATTTTTTGTGACATTTAATATAGATGTAGAAGAACAATTATAGACATACGAGGCCTGTTCTTTTTAATTAAATTTCTTGGACAGTTTATCTTCTCTTTTTTTTTCTCTAATATGTATGTGTATATATATTAGGTGTTGGAATTAATTCGTAGCGTTTTACAAGTGATGGGAAGTACTTTCATTAATGTATTTTTTAATGCTCATGTGAAATAAATAACATTCTTTCATTAAAAAACGCTACGAATTAATTCCAATACCTAATATATATATATATATATATGTATATATATATATATAATATATATATATATAATATATATATATATATATAATATATATATATAATATATATATATATATTATATATATAGAATATCGATGCTCAGAAGCTATTATCTCGTTTAAAGATCTTATACATTTTAATTTTTAATTAAAACATGATCCTGAGAAAAATACTTCGAGCAAATTTCAGATTTCTCTAGCTTTTTTACTCTAACTTTAGTATTTAATTAAAAATATTCTTTATACCTATTTATATACGATTATTTGAAATGATTGTCAAAGTTTCAATTTCTTGTAAATAATACATTTAACATTTATAGCCATACTGAAAGATAGATAGTTTGATTCGGACCTTTTGCTATTCAGTAGCTTCTATATTTAAAGCCTTGTATATGTAGGAAATAAGATGAATCCAATGATGGAAATGTGCCAATATTGATGGACGATAATTCAGGAGAGAATCGCAAATCACACTTCAACGCTTCGCCGTGCCACACACGTGTTTCGCTATCTTCCAACTAACTAACTCTACTAACCTTTCTGTACCTTTTCCCTCTTTCGCAAGCGCGCTGATACTCTAGCGCATATCGTCATAGTCAAAAACGCGCGAACAAAATAAAGATTTATAAACAAAACATATACTCTTCCTACACTCGATTATTCTGCACAATCGTGCGTCCCGCACGACGCCAGCTGTTAACATTGCATCTTACAAAAATAAAATTGCCGAATTATAATTAACGTCTTACAAACAAAATTGATTACTTTAATTTAACATTTAATTTTACGTCTTACAAAAATGAAATTGGTTACTTTTAATTAACTGTATTCCAAGGTTTAACATATTCAGCGCAAGTACTTACAGGTCCTTCGTGAGATCCGCTTTTAATCGTATGTGTCATTAGGTTTAACTTTCTCAATTAGATATGATCCTAAATATTTCGCTCGTAATTTTCAGCCTGGACCTAATTGTGTTCGTTTGATTCCTACTAGGTCTCCCACCTGGTATTCTGTAGCTTTCTTACGTCTGAGGTTATATGTCTTACAATTCTCCGATTGCACTTTCAGAATTTGCTCTTTCGCTCTAGCTCTAATTTCGTTACGCTCTTCCTTTCGATCGAAATTCTTGTTCTATTACTTCGCGTAGATCGGTTTCGTCGCGTATTTTTACGTCAAATAGTAAGTCAAAAGGCGTCGCATTTACACTACGATTGAATGTGGAATTTAATATACGTTGCAATTTATCTACATGTTTGTACCATTTAGCAGGTTCTTCGATTGATAACTTGGAAAGTATCGATATGATCACTCTATTCAAACGTTCCTCTTGTCCGTTTGCCCTTGGCAATCCCGTGGTAACTGTCACGTGTTCAATTCCTTCACTCTGACAATACTCCTTGAACTCTTGGGAGGTAAAAGCTGTGCCTCTATCCGTCACGATTTGTTTCGGACTCCCGAATATTTGTTTTCGAATGTCTAACCGATTTGTAACCTCGCGAGTTGTGGTAGGTATTTAGTCGGATACAACCATACAAATTTAGTAAAACTATCAATAAAGCGAGAATATGATTGTAGTTTTTATTAGTGGTATCTAACGGCCCTAAATGATCGGCATGATATGTGTGTAATGGTACATAAGGTTTGGGAATGGGGTGCAAATATCCTTCCTGCCTACCTTCTTTGCGATTCGTTAATATACACTGCACGCAATGTGTCGTTCTACTTTATTTCTTAAATCGCGTATAAAATACTCCTGCCGAATATGCTCTTCGGTACATTTTGCCGCCATATGTCCTTTCTCGTGAATTTCTCTCGAATTACGCCTAATTATAGCGTTCTAGGAATAACAAGTAAATCCCTATCATCTTGAAATTTATATAATAAATCGCCGCTTATGTGATAAATCTTATACGATTTGTCTTTGACAATTTCTTTTATCGCTTGAATCTCTTCATCGCTTGTTTATTGACTCCTAATTTGTGGTATAATTGGGCTTTTCACTATTGTCATAATCGGATGCCGACTCAAAGTATCGACGTGTTTCATACGGATTCCCGGTCTGCGTTCTATGATGTAATCATAATCCTCTAACACTAAAGCCCATCTCGCAATACGTGTACTTAACTCTTTTTTGCTCATGGTTCGCTGAAAAGCCACACAATCAGTAAGTATTTTAAATTGAATTCCTAACAGATACACTCGGAATTTTCTAAGTGCCTCTACTATCGCAAGCGCCTCCAATTCGTAACTCGTGTAATTTCTTTCCTCTTTTTTAGTCTTTTTGCTCATAAAATATACTGAGTATAATAAGTTGTCTTCGTCTGAACGCTGTAGAAGTACAGCTCCATAACTATTTATATTTACGTCCATATGTACTTCTGTTTCGTGTCGCGAATGATATATTTTCAGCACTGGATTCTGAATTAGAATCGTCTTCAATTATATGAACGCGTTTCGAGCCTAATCGTCAAAATTATAATATAAAATTGATCTTTCCGCAACATGTCGCTCAACGGTTTCGCGATTGTAGAATACGAAGGTATAAACTTTCTGAAGTAACCCGTTAATCCAAGAAAGCTTTGAATATATTTTAATTCTTTCGGCTCTGAGTAATCTATCACGGCTTTGACTTTCTCTTGGGAAGGGTAAATTTTGCCCCCTTCTACTATATGATCTAGAAACTCAATGGTTCTTTTCACGAATTGACACTTTTTAAAATTAATTTGTAAACCGTAGTCGCTAGCTATCTTTAATACGATTCGCAATCGTTCCAACGCTTCTTGTTCGTTTGCGGCACGATCACGTCACCTACGTAAAGCAGCATTATATTTTGTCTAATCAAGTTCCAGAAAGCAGCATTAACGTATCTTCGGAAAATCCTCGGCGAATTACATAATCCAAAAGGGACTTTCAAGAATTGATATTGACCGTTCGGGGTGACAAACGCCGTATATTTTCGACTCTCTTTTTCTACGGATACATGAAAAAATCCATTTTTTAGATCTAACATACTAAACACACAAGCATCCTCTAATTTATCTAGTAGTGACTCGCTTTAATTTCCTATAATCAATACATACACGCGGTGATCCGTCCTTCTTTCTTACTATGCCTATTGGACTCGCGTATTCCGACGTACATTTCTCAATGACCCCGTCGTTTAGCCATTTGGGTATTTCCGCTATTTGGTTTTCAACTATTTCGCGCTAAGGTGCCGGTAATCGTCGCGGTTTTTGAAAAATAGGCCTTTCGTCTTTTGGTACAATACGCATGCTCACGTTGTTTTACACTTATTTATTTGATACGTTTCAACAATTGTCTCTACTTCTTCGCGTACTTTCGGATCCGTTACGTTATTAATGTAATTGGTACCAATGTCTAACGGTTGCTTTTCGATCACGTTGATTTGTGTTAACAATTGAGCAGGTGTTGCGTATAGTTATTCCGTCGTTATTGATGCTCATTTCCGTCATCGCTAGAAAATCGTTACCAATTATGAAGCTTTATTTGGCACAACGTGCACTACACATGGATATTCCTCAGCATCTACTTCTACAATTATATTTACGCAACCTAATGAATGCACTTCGTTTTTTCCAAAACC
This sequence comes from Acromyrmex echinatior, assembly GCF_024713525.1. Taxonomy (NCBI): domain Eukaryota; kingdom Metazoa; phylum Arthropoda; class Insecta; order Hymenoptera; family Formicidae; genus Acromyrmex; species Acromyrmex echinatior. The sequence continues at coordinate 71,354 of NW_028259062.1, forward strand.
GGTTAAACAGATACTATTTCCTCGTAGTTTATCTAATTTCATTTGATCATAAACATCTTTGCGCATTACCATGATTTAACTGCCGGTATCAATTAACGCATTAACCCGCACACCGTTTATCATGATTTGTTTAAACATTCTAACATTCTCTCGCTCGATGAATCAATAACCGTATTAATTACCGCCGTCTTTTTATCCGCTACTGCTTCACTATCGTCTGACGCGTTATACCACTTTGCAGTATGCCCGTATTTTTGAATACCGTATTTTGAACACTTAAAACATTTTTTACCTAATTCTTTCTTCTTACTTCTTTAGCTTTGTGTCCTTTACCGCCGCAATTGTAGCACCGCACGTCTGTTTCTTGTTCTTTTTCGCCATTTTTTGGTGTTGTTGGTTTCCTCACTTCCTCTGTCTTCTTCGGCATATTGTTCTTCTCTCTCGTTCTCATCCTCTTAGTATTCTTCTTCCGAATTGCTTCGTATACTTTAAGCTTCTCCTTCTGTCAATTTTTTAACTCCGTACAATAGGATCTTGCTCTGTGCGTCTTCCGGGATTCCGTCAATCACGTATTTCATGAGTGTTTCTGCTTCTATTTTGCCTCTGGCAGCTATTTCTTTCATCACATAATATTCCTGCAAAGTTTCGTCCCTCTTCAGTCTTCTTCTGACCAACATATCGTGTATTTGGGCACTGTTTATTTTGTCTATAAATTCATCTCTTTAGTAGAATTTCTTTTAATTTCTTTCACGATAACGCCTTCGCTGTCGATGAGCATTTTAACAGATCCGGCTAGTGATTTCTTTGCGAACACTAACTTCTGTAATTCCGACCATTCGAACAGATTAGCCGCATCTTCAAATTCAGCTATCCATCTTTCAACCGGATATGTATCTTTTCCAGTGAAAGTTTTAATTGAATCTTGTACGTCTCGATATGTCATGGAGAATTTCGTGTTCACTTGACTGCCTCTGGTAGAGTGGTTCTCTTCGAGATTATTTTCACTTGCTTTGTTGCTTCTTTCTTCCTCTCTTTCGTCGTCTTACTCGTCAACTGTTCCCTCGTCGCTCGCATCTTCGTCTAATTCATCGTTTTATTCACTATCTTTAGGCGTGAGAGTATTTAAATCCATTAAACCATGTACTATGCGTTATTATCTCTTCTCTGTTTCCGCCGTACTCTAAACCAAGAATATTACAGTAGGATATCAAGTCACCGATCGAAAGTTTTCGCGCCGCTTCTATTTTATTCACGTATCCCGTTGTGTCTTTCTTGAAAGTAAAACCCTCAAAGTCTTTGTCTATTTTTTCGATCACCTTCCTTTTCGAAAATAAATTTGTGTAAAGCTGTCACGGCAACAGTCGATGCCGTACGTATCTTCTGCACGTGTGTGAAGTTGGCACCTCATTTTTTGGCACCGCAAATTTTGATAAGAGTTCCATTGGCACTCGCAATAGTTCTATAGTTCCTGATAGGTTTTATAAATAGTTCCGTTGATTTAGTTAAAAAAAAATACTTGAAAATTAAGTACTTTTTAATAACAATTAAACCCGCGCGCTGGCACCGCACCACAAGAGTAAAGTACTCTTTAACAGCCAGTTCCAGTCGACTTATTATAGTTCCTTATTTATCCTATTTTCCTGTAGTTCTATAATAGTTCCGATGATTTTTATAGATTTCGATCGAAGTTCTTGTCTTTAAGTATTTTTTAATAATAATTAAATTTATGGACTGGCACCGCACCACAAGAGTAAAGTATCTCTTAAGAAGATTGTAAGAGCATAAAACATATATTAATATTTACGCTTTAAACAAATTACATATGTGAGTTATGTTGATGACATTGTCTTTATTGAGTAACACATTTTTATATATTATTTACATTATTTGTTATTAGTTTTATTATTATGAACAGAAATTTTGAAAATAAAAATATAAATTTTTTATATACATATTTGAAGTACTAAAAATGACTTATGCAAAGTTTCATTAAGTTTCATTAAGATTCAATTATTTTACAACAAAAAAATATTTTGATTATTTACTAAACATTTAATGTCTTCATTTTAATGTAACTTTGCACAACTTTACGTGAATGTGTTTGTGTGTGTATGTATGTGTGTGTGTGTGTGCGCGTGCGCGTGCGCGTGCATGCCCACATGTGTCCATTAACATTTAACGTATAGTATAACGTGTGGATTAATTTCCTGTGCATCGTTTACTGTCTCACGTTTTTTCTTCAAGTCGTCATATTTGTATCAATGTGTACCTGCGAGTGCATACGCAATATAATGCCCGTTGTTGGTATTTCCATACTGTATGTAATGAACAATACCTGCTAGTACATAATTTATGTTGTTCATAGTAACAGTTTTTGCTATAGAATTTAAATGATATTTATTATTTACATTTCTGTTAAGGTATCTATGATCAATAAATACAGATGTGTCTATTAATATATGTTTTCCATATTCGAAATTACTACACGCTAATGCACCACATTTTTGACAGTTGGATGGAATATTTTGTGCATCATCTATTGCTCGCTGCATATTCTGCAATCCTTGGTGAAAAATTATATCTATATTTATATTGCAGAATACTGATGAACGCGAATTCGTAAAATTACAAATGCACGATTTTATAAATACGTAACTGGGTTCATTTTTAAAAATATTCCGCCAGATGTGCGTTGCAGTTAGTATTTAATCGTTTGATTCCACGTGTATAAACAGTTATCGCGTTACGAAAGAGTGGCAAATTTCTATTATAATATGGAAGCTCTTTCATTATAATGTATGGAAAACAATCTTCCGTTTTCTAAAATGGAGCGAGCCAGTTTAAAAATACCGTCGGTGCATGATTCGGTTGCCTCCCGATATGCTTCATGTGTTGCGATTCTACTTGCTACGAGTTGTAGTAATGAATCGAAAGCACATGTTTTGTGTAGCGTCATTATGACTCCTTGTCTGCTACTGGCTTGCATTTACTTCTGTTTATAATAAGAGGTAAATTTCGCGACGTAATGTTTTTTAAAATGTCCCATTCTGGACATTTGTCCAAGTATGACGGTTTAGTTCGCTTTTTTGGAATAGGCTTGGGAAGTTCTTCAACACACTTGTTGACAATTTTTTCTGAACCGATCAAACCGTGCCAATTCTCGCAAGTATTCCAATTTTTTTTAACTGCGTCATCAGAATCATGCGGGTTGTGCTCAATAGATTATCAGACGTGTAAATTTCGCTCAAAATCCTTATTGGTTTCATGCGAATTTTGTTTAGTGATGAAAGTATCTGTGTTATTTATAGTATACTCGATTTCATCAGTTTTATCGAAATCTTGTCATCACATTTTTGCACATACTCGTCTAATCTATCTATTTCAGGTTTTTTTGTAACAAGTGTTTTGTTAGATACGGATATTTCATCCAATTGCAGCGGTCTATCATTTTTTGTACAAATGTCCTTTTCGTTGGATGCAAGGGTAACTTTGGCATCTAGAAAATGTAGATGCTGCATCACAAATTTGTCAATCCTCATTGGAAGTTGATCTTTAAAAGCTCTATTTTTGAGATCACTAAATTCCGCTTCAACTGATGAAGAAGTTGCGATTTCTCCCGATTTATTAAAATATTGACGCATTATACCCGTCCATATAGACAAATAAGGTAACAAACGTGTTTTGATTTGTTTTGCAAAATCGGGATTGTAACATGCATTTATTATATTACCGTATTCTGAGTTCTTCGCAACTTTTTGTGCAAAAAGTCTCAAATAGAATTGCTCCATTCCAGCCAGCTAGTATTGCAGTTTTCCTCATAACTAGAATTATCATTACTATTATGATTGAGTTTCTGAATTCTCATTATTATCATTATCACATGTGTTATTTGTTTCTATTATATTATTATCTTTTATAATACCATTTAAATATTGCAAACGTTCATTGGACGTCAATGGCTTACCGTCCATTGTACACCCAATATTTTTGCTTAGTGCTACAATTGAAATGGATTCCATAAAATATTTCATTTCTTTCAGAGAATTTTATATGCTTGGCCAATGCAGCGAAGATAAAATGCTCGCACTAATATTTTATCGCTACCTTTTAGACATTTCCATCTTGATATCATACGAATTAGATGACTAACATCTAATCTTATGTAACATGATGGAATCATGTTAGTATTTTCCATAACTATAGTCATGTGGCACTTTTGTAAATAGTCCTTCAAGTCATTACATTTCGCAAAAACATTCGAAACCGCGATTGAATGGCCCAACCAAAATCGGATACAACCGTATATAGTATAGGAATACCTTTAGCAATAACATTGCGCAAAAAAAACATCGCTCTATGATCAGATGAGATCATTTGAAATACCGGAATGCTACCGTCTTTGTTAACAAAAACGCATTGATATAAAAATATCGGGAAATCTTGTGACGTTTCGCGTTTAATTATGCCGCCTGTGGCATCAAGCGTCAAAAACGCTTCTGGATCACTTTTATGCTTTGCCAAATATAATAATTATTGTTCAGTGGTCCAATATATGCAAAAAAAGGGTAATAAGCTAATATTAATAATTGATCCAATGTATTTACTGTGCTTTGCATTATTTAACAAGTTTAATACAGGATTACTAAATATTAATCCGTGCTGCTGCAACAATCTTTCTTCCTTTGCGTAAAACTGTAGAAGAAGGAAGGATTGGAGGATCTTTGTCTCCAAATATCTTTAAACGTTTTGCCTCTTCTCGGCAGAAAGATATTGCATCTTTACGTTGCTCAATCATTTTATCAGCAATTAGTGCATGTTTCTTACCTTTAAGATGTCTTTTCTTGTTTGTATCATGTTTCGCAGAACATATATTTTCTACTGTGCACTGAAAAATAACATCAGTATCGTCGCTTGGTATTCTGAATAGTATGCCTGCAATAGTTGCAGCACATTTCGTGCAACTACCTTGAAAGGAAACATAACAGCGTGCTTCTGCACTAATATGTACATTGTGCTTTTTAAATTTAAAAACACAGACAAGTTTTTGCTGCTGCCACAACTTTTCGACTATTATGTCAGTCCAACTTGATTTTAACACCCAGTAAACCCGATAATTATATATTTTTTTTATAGATTTCATTATTTGCCATTTATCTGCCGATATGACAAGATTGAACTTCTTCGAATATGTGAAAATATTCGAAGATGATATATTAATACTATTTCGAGAAATAGACGTATCAATATTTTCCTCGATTTGATAATCAGTATTGTAATGTTGCATCAACAGATTTTTATATCCGTTGCGATTCTCGCGTACAATGACATATATATGTTTGGGTGTAATATGACAATTACGTTCATGCATTTTCTGCGAAATAATCGTATATACGGGTGCAGAAGGTGGATACGGTTTGCCGTCATTGTCAAGAGTGCGACAATCATCAAGTAACAAAATTTTTAACAAGACAGATTTGTCTTACATAATTACTGTATCATAAGAAGAAGGAGCAAAAACTGCTTAAAAATAAGCGCAAAATGTTCTGTAATAGTAATATGTACGAGGTACATGCAAATAGATTGAGGATTGTAGCATATAACGTCTCTGCTTCCTGAAACGTATAGTGAGCATTCAAATTCCACTCTACACTATCTGTTCTTAAAAAAGAAAGCTTCAAATCGCTGCAGAACGAACAATCGCCGAATAACAGTAAGCTCACGGCATGCGTGTCTAAGACCGAACATTTGGTCCCCGACGCCAGTCTCAACGCCGCAGAGGACCGTCCCCTCCACTTTTGCCCCACCTAACACGACTGCGCACGCAGCGCAGTAGCTGAGCGCGGTGACACTTGGTGAAGGTATACACTCGCAAGTACACATTGGTACAAATACGACGACTTGAAAAAACGTGAGACAGTAAATGATGCACAGGAAATTAATCCACGTTATACTATACGTTAAATGTTAATGGACACGTGTGGACATGCACGCGCCCCAACACACGCACGCACGCGCACACACACACACACGCGCGCGCGCACACGCGCAAAGTTGTACAAAGTTGTACATTAAAATGAAGACATTAAATGTTTAGTAAATAAACAAAATATTTAATTGTTATAAAAAATAATTGGTGAATCTTATTGAACCTTTGCATAAGTCATTTTTAGTACGAAATATGTATATAAAAAATTTAGATTTTTATTTTCAAAATTTCTGTTCATAACAATAAAACTAATAAGAAATAATGTAAATAATATATAAAAATGTGTTACTCAATAAAGACAATGTTATCAACATAACTCACATATGTAATTTGTTTAAAGCGTAAATATTAATATATGTTTTACCCTTGTTGCCCTTACAATCTTCTTAAGAGATACTTTACTCTTGTGATGCGGTGCCAGTCCATAAATTTAATTATTATTAGAAAATACTTAAAGACGAGAACTTCGATCAAAATTTATAAAAATCGTCGGAACTATTATATAGAACTACAGGAAAATGCCAACAAGTCGGCTAGAACTGGCTGTTAAAGAGTACTTTACTCTTGTGGTGCGGTGCCAGCGCGCGGGTTTAATTGTTATTAAAAAGTACTTAAAGGGCAGAACTCTGAGCGAAATCTATAAAAATCGTCGGAACTATTGTAGAACTATAAGAAAATGCCAACAAGTCTGCTGGAACTGGCTGTTAAAGAGTACTTTACTCTTGTGGTGCGGTGCCAGCGCGCGTGTTTAATTATTATTTAAAATAACTTAGAGACCAGAACTATTGTTAAAACCTATCAGGAATTGTAGAACTCTTCGAGAACTATAAAATTTCATAGTTTTCAATTGATTTTTCGAATCTTGCGGTGCCACGGGAAGTTAGCATCGCAAATTTTCAAGTGTTATTTTTTTTAGCTAAATCAACGGAACTATTTATAAAACCTATGAGGAACTATAGAACTATTGCGGGTGCCAATGGAACTCTTATCAAAATTTGCGGTGCCAAAAGATGAGGTACCAACTTCACACACGTATCTTTTGCTTGATTGGTTCAATTTGCGCGAGATTATTTATCTTGTCTCTGCACATTTTACGCAATGTGATAAATGTTTACCGTCGCGCGCTCACTGTTATTGTACCGTCTTGTTCGCGTACACTCAAGACTACCGTCTCACGTTCATTTACGTCGTGCAATCCTGCCACCACACTTTCGATGTCGTTACCAGCGCTACTGTCGCGCGCTTACCCGCGTATTATCACTGCCCTCTCGATGTTGGTGTTACTGACGCATTCACAGTCTTGTCAATGTATTTCTGGTGTCGCTGCGTCACCTTGTAGTTGTACACTCGATGCCTTTCGAATTCTTAACGTCTTCGAGATTTGAATGTCGTCTTCCTTCTTCTTTCCTCCTTCTCGTCGTCGTGTCCTCTCCGTTTTGGTCTTTTCGTCCTTTCATCTCTTCGTCTTTTCCTTCGTCCTGTCGTCTCCCGTTTTATCGTCTTGCGTCTTTTCGTCTTGTTTCTTCTTCATCTTTTCTTTCGTCCTATCGTCTCTCGTCTTATCGTCTTTCGTCTTTCCGTCTTTTTCGTCTTTTCTTTCATCTTTTCTTTCTCTCGTCTTATCGTCTTTCGTCTTGCGTCTTTTCTTCTTCGTCTTTAGTCTTTTCGTCTTTTTCGTCTTTTTTCCCCTTTTGTCTCTCATCAGCTCTTATCCCGGCTGAGCCCCCAAATTTGTAAGAAATAAGATAAATCCATTGATGGAAATGTTCGATGAGCCAATATTGATGGACGACAATTCAGGAGAGAATCGCAAATTACACTTCAACGCTTCGCCGTGCCACACACGTGTTTCGCCATCTTCCAACTAATTAACTCTACTAACCTTCCTGTACCTTTTCCCTTTTGCGCAAGCGCGCTGATACTCTAGCGCATATCGTCATAGTTAGAAACACGCGAACAAAATAAAGATTTATAAACAAAACATATACTCTTCCTACATATATCGCATTGATCGAGTTGTTCAATGTGATTTATTAATTCCTTCTTCATCTGAAATCTTATAACGACTCACACAAAAATAATAGAGTAAGAAACTATATATAAAGATCTTTCACGAGACGATTGCACGCGATTAAGATCATAAATCGAAAGCCGATTATGTTATAAGTATATTAGATATTAGCACATGACTTGCAAAAAATCTAATATCTCATATATTTTTTACATTATATATTCATATAAATATCAATATTAATTAGAAATGCATATATGTGACAACAGATGTGTCTACAGAGCAATACATCATAGATTTAACGATTAAATCATGAAAGTTAATTTAAAACTTTCGCGATAGATTTCCACAATACATACTCTTTAGAATTTATTTTCGTTCAAAAAGAATATATTTTCCAAAAAAAATACTATATATTAATAAAATATACAATATATTAAAAAATTTAAATAATTCACGAGCGTAAACGATATCATTTCTACAGAAATTAGCACAACAGAAGATATGTATATAATAAATGATTATTAATTTATAGTATTGAAGCAATGTTTGTAAGTGAAGGAATTTTAGTTTTATTTATTTTATTTTTAAAATATGCTTATTTTGGAAAAATAGAAATATTATTTAAGGAAAAACGTTATATATACGTACTTATATATACATTCATAAAAAGAAAATGTCATCAGTATCGAATCCGAAAAAATTCTGACTTCAATAGCAGACTTCGATCTATATATTAGGGGGTTGCATTAAAAGTTACTGTGTTTTTTTGTATTTGAGCACTTATTTCAATAATAAAATATATGAATACCTCAATCAAAGTATTTTCCCTCGGAAGCTATTTGCCACTTTTCAGGCAGAAGTTGAATTCCACGACGAAAGAATGGTCTGTCTTTTGAATCAATCCATTCAGCAACCCAATTTTCGACTTCGCTATAATTATGGAAGTGTGTATCTTCCAGAGCATGTTGCATCGATCGGAACAGATGATAATCGCTTGGTGCTAAGTCCGGAGAATACGCTGGGTGCGGGAGAACCTCCCATTCGAGATCCATCAATGTTTGTTTCACGATTATAGCAACATGCGGCCGAGCGTTATCATGGAGTAAAATCACCTTTCGACGATTTGATGTAATTGATGGTCGTTTTTGCATCAAATTATCATTCAAACGTTTCAATTGTTGTCGATAACACTCGGCAATGATTGTTTCGTTCAGTTTAAGCAACTCATAATACACGACACCCTCCATATCCCACCAAATACAGAGCATTGCTTTGTTTGTCGTGAACATCACAATCACCACTTTTGAATCGTCGAAACCAGTTTCTACATACTGTTTCCGATGAAGCAGATTCACTATAAATTTCCGCAAGCAATCAATGAGTTTCAACTGCACTTTTTTTCAAATCAAAATAGTGTAGAAGTACACATCGGAAAAACAACTTATCACGTTGCATTTTAATTCAGTTATAGAAAAACACATATGTAACCAAGGATGATGTCTGTTGACTGAATTTTAGTAGGAAATGTTCACACTTCAAAATGATATAAGTAGCAGATGTCTTTGACCATAGCATACGCAGCTACTGTCATCTAAACGTGAACAGTAACTTTTAATGCAAACCCCTAATACATTTGGATATTTGGTGTGATGGGCCATGATGTGCGTCGTGACTTCCCATCTATAGAAAATAAATAACAAATATTTTTCTCGTTATAATATATATAATATGTATTTTAAAAATAATTACTAACTGGTTATTAATTTCTTTGTTATTTATCAGTCAGTAATAATCGTCCTAAATATTTACTTTACATTATATATCAATACAAAAATTCTAACCGTAAACAGTTGACAACAGAGAAAAATATCAGGGCGCTCCTCGTCACGATCCCAGGCCTGTTCTCTCCTCCGAGTTGATAGACTCGCTCACTGAGCCACACAGCCCTGACGCTGTTGGTATCTTTGTTGTGTGCATATCTAATAAATTTCTTATATTGACGTTCTCATATGTAATATTTTTTATAACATACCGTTCAATAATACATTTCGTTTCTAATTGTACGGTTTTCATAGTAATAATTTTTGAAATTTTGGCTGAGTTCAGCAGAACACAACAGTTTTGCAACCATTTTATGATTCTCTGGTGAGATAGGACCATTCCTCTTGATCTAAAAACATAACTCAATCAGCGCGAAGGAAACTTCCAACAATTACAAAATAAATGTTCTGCTGAACGCAGCCAATGGTTTCTCTAATTAAATGTTTTCAGTTATACTAAAGGTTAATTTTTCTCATCCTAAGAATATTAAATATATGCCCAAAGAAATCATTGGCCCTAAATTAAAACTATTGTAGATTCAAACGCTCTACGGTCACGGAAATTTCGTTAGATACGATTGGTAGTCTCTCTAGTTTCGATACTCGTGATTCTTTTCCGATCATGCCATTCATAATAAAATTGCTCCGTTCAGCGTTCAGCAGGAAAAGTAGCTTTGCTTGCAGTCTGTAATTATTTAGAATAATTACGAACTACATCTCCGATTTTGATGAAATTAGACGCGTTTTTGCTCAAACCGAAAGAATCTGTAAGAAAAAACGTTAAATCGGCTCCATGAACAGAGATATTAAAGGCCACAGCACAAATTTTTGCATAACGCATAATGCATAGTGCATTAAAGAATCCACCAATTGAAATTCTTCTTTTCCATGGAATGGAAGGAAAGGAAAAATTCTGATTAGCTGATTCGCTTATGCATTATATGTTATGCGTTATGCAAAAGTTTATGCTGCGGCCTTCAGCCAAGAACTCTGCAGTGGCGACATAAAATCAGATGGCGGCACAGTATAAGTTTATACTGTGGTACCGGAGTGATTTGAGAATCTGAACGCACTCTAAGATAAGAGAGTGTCCTACATGCATCGGTTACAGCAAACAGTAACGTAAAAATATTGGGTCATCTAAAAAGTATCCGCGGTTTTTTGTCACTAGATGTGTGTTGATGGTCATATATCTAGTGACAAAGTACCGCGGATACTTTTTAGATGACCCAATATATAAACATGAGCATGCATAATCATATATATATATATATACATTCATAAACATAATTACAATATATATAATTATATATGAAATATGTATATTCATATTCATACATCCTTCTTTCTTTTATAAAATAATTTTTTCTAAAACAATGAAAATTATTCTTGCAATTATTTATATTTTCTAATTATTATTATTTTTTTTATAGTATAACAGTAATTTCACAAAAGAAAGAAAGATGTATGGTCATGTATGGACATATTTCATATACAATCATGTATCATTATATTTTTATCCACATTTATATATGTTCATGATATTTATATTCATGCATGAAAAATTTTTTATTATTCATGCCATAATTAATTTTTAATTTAACTATGCTTAATTTTTAACCAAAATACATGTGCTAATATATTTAATTTATAAGCGGGGAGGACAGACTCTTGCATAATGCATAACACATAATGCATAAGAAAATGTACCAATCGAAGTCCTCCGTTGAAATCCTCTTTCCTTCCTTTCCATGAAATAAAGGATTCTGATTGGTTCAATTTCTTATGTTTTATGTGTTATGCAAATGCTCCCCTCTATAAGAGACATTCCATACAAACTTGCATAGCTGGATAAACATCAAGACATAAAGAAATGCATAAAGAACTCATCCAATCATATTTTACGTTTGTCTTTATGACAGAAATGTGATTGGATGATTTTCTTCATGCATATGATTATGCGGCTATGCAAGTTTGTGTGGAATAGCCCTAATAGCTGCAGCATAGACTTTGCATAATGCATGATGCATAAGGGAGTCAACCAATCGAAATTCTTCTTTTCCATGGAATGGGAGGTAAGGAAAGATTCTGATTAGTTGATTTGCTTATGCACTATGCGTTGTGCGCTATGCAAAAATGTACTGCGGCCTTAAGTGGAAAGCACAAACTCTTGCATAATACATAACACATAAGAAAACACGTAATGCATAAAAAAATGTACCGATCAACGTCCTTCGTTCCTTCTTTCTTTTCCATGAAATAAAGAATTCAAATTAGTTAAATTTCTTATGCATTATGTGCTATGCGATATGTAAGAGTCTGTGCTCCCTGTCTTAACTAATAATCTTGGCGAATTCGGCACACACTGACTCTTCATTAGTGCTGCTCCTACAAGGTGCGAGTGCAGAACTACTTTGGTGCTATGCCAAATTGCACTATCAGAAACGTTAGTGCAACATTTCTTGATTTCGTTCAGTTGATTCAGTTGATTTCATTCGGTTGATCCGAATTCAGCACTACATTGAATCAGTTTTCATTTTCCAAATATGATGATCTTAACGCACTGATACAATGCGCACAAGCTGAATGTATGGCATTAAAAAAGTTTGCACTCAATGCGCACTAGTGCAATCTGTCGAATTCACTATTAATATTACTTATGTATTGAGTCATCTAAAAAGTATCCGTGGTTTTTTGTCACTAGATGGTGTTGACATCAACACCATCTAGTGACAAAAAACCGCGGATACTTTTTAGATGACCCAATATATACAGAGAGAAAAAAAACTAAGGACATTCCACTCAATCTAACTAGAATCCCTAAAACTATTAGAGTCTGGCCATGCCTTAAAAACAGCGTGCGTGCAAATGTGTGTTTGCTCTCAATTGGTGATATAAATGCATGTGCGTTCTCTATTGATACTGTCATTGTGTGGGTTGGGCATCGGTAGTTACACGTCTTATGCGTTCGATTCGTGACTTATCGTTCCAAGTTCGAGTTTTGCCGGCGCCCCACATAAAGTCGGCTTGTTCCGATAAGGCAAGAGACTATCTGATTACTTGATTGTCTCAGGATTATGAACAAGTCAATATAACTAGCCTTCGCAGGGAGGAGGCTGATCAGGTTGAAAGCTTGGCTCCCATCCTCAGGACTAGGTCCGGGATCGGGTTGTTGAGCGATTCCTGTGAAGCATCCCCAGGAGTAGCGTTACAAGCTCGGCGTTACAAGCTCGGGAACCAACCTGCATATATATGCTATAGCTGATAGAGCGTGGATAGTTGCTCGCTCCGACCAGTGAGTTGGGATCTATATCCCACATAAGTGCACTGGAAGTCTCGGCATAACCGTGACGCGCTGATTGGACGTATTCTAATCCCAAGCCCATGGGGGCCGTGCGAATTAAGTTTTCTGCAGATAAATCTAAAAGGATCTTCTGTCATTGTATGAACACGCCAATCACAAGAGAGGGATAGCCAAACTCTAGTACTTCTAGAGAAAATTTCTCTAAAAGTTCTCTAAATCTAATTAGTCCTCAGAAAATGGACCAATTTTGCTTTTTGAGTTAAGTTTCGATTCTCGACACTCGCAGCGCTTGTGAACTTGGTAGTCCTGCGCATAATGAGTGCGCTATAAGAAAAAGTATCACGAACGTAATTTAACTCCGTAAAAGCGATTTTATCTGCGGTTAATCTTCCTTTCTGACAATCCTGACGAAGATTAATCGCAGACAAAATTAGGGAGTACAAACTCTATATATTTTAATGGAGACGGAAGTTATCGTAGTTCTAACACGGGTACCACAGCCCCAAGGGTCCTATTCTTGAAAAGTATATGCAAAATGCATATGAAATCGCATATGAAAAATTAGAGAAATGTTATATGTAATGCATACTATTGTATTGGGTCATCTAAAAAGTATCCGCGGTTTTTTGTCACTAGATGTGTGTTGATGGTCATATATCTAGTGACAAAGTACCGCGGATACTTTTTAGATGACCCAATATAATATTTCCCTAGTTTTTGTATGCGATACTTTTCGAGAATAGAGGCTCAGGCGGCAACACTGTGTTCTCCCCACTAAAGTCATTAGATAACAAAGTAATAGATAACCGCGATGAGAAAATTTACTGAATTAGCATTTGGAGTCAAAATGGCGTCGAAGTTCAGATAGTGTATTTCATGTAACTTTCTACACATTAAGTGCAATACTAACTTGATTCTGTTATAACTTTATATGCGTTTGTGATTTTATGTAAATTTCGAATTGATTAGAAAACGTCGAAAATGCCCGGTTGCTGTATTGAGAATTGTAAAAACCGCAGCGAAAAAGGCTTTTGTTTATTTCGTGTGTCAACAGACAATAAATGTGAAGAATGGCTTCAATTAATTGGCAAAGAAACATTATTGGAAAGGGCTGTAATCTGTGAGGTATAATTTTTTATCGTGAGGTTTTATTTTCCCTTATAATATTAGGTCATCTAAAAAGTATCCGCGGTTTTTTGTCACTAGATGTGTGTTGATGGTCATATATCTGATGACCCAATACTTTATTATCTAGTGACTTTACTCCCCACTATGGGTTGTCTACTTCATATCATACTCGTCGATTTAGCTTAGTAAAGGAAAAATCTTAAAAAATTTCAAAAGTTGTGAAGCATTGTGAAGCATTGTGTAGTATTGTGAAGTATTAATTGCTTTCCATTTACACCGATTTGCAGATAATTCTCATTTGTGAATTAAATAACTCTTGTCATAACTCAATTGAAATGTACGTTCCTTATGTATCTGAGAGTGAGATTCAACTGAGTTTTTTACAATCTGTATAAGCTCGAGATCGTGTGCTTTATTGAGATTTATTCCAAAAATGCGGTTATTAACCTTGTTAATTGTTATGATATTGTTATGATAACTTTACACCAAAGAAAGCGAGTAGTGACGTTATTAATCTGATAAGTATAAAATACTCACTTTTGACTCAATTTCACTTGTGTGTAAATGGAAAGCAATTACTGTGAAGCATTGTAAAGCCTTGTGAAGCATTGTGTAATATGGTGAAGCATCATGTAAACGATTGAAGTTTTACTCTTTTACGAATAAAATGCTATGCATCACATTTTTTAACCACACTATTTAATATTTGTATATCCGATAGACCGCAGTTTGTTAAGTGGGACGGGAAAATGTGCTATATTGCATTCTTCTCTTGCTTAATTAAGAAAAATAAAATAAAATTTATTAGCGAAAAATAATAATTTTAACTTGCAGCAATGTCAAAAAATATACAAAACATACATATTTTATATATATATATATATATATATACAGGGTGTCATGAATATACGGCCCCACTCGTTCCGAGCAGGTAGAATAGACTAAACTGAGTAGAAAAGTCCTCTACCATTTTGTAATACTAGTAATAATTAACGAGATATTAACGTTTAAAGATAGCCGAATATGCACGTCCTCCCGACCTATTATTGGCGAAAGTACGGCCCACCGAGCGCGCGGGCCGCGAGGAGCGGGGCTTACCGTCGCGAGTATCTAAGCTCAAAGGGCGCAGCGCGCCTGCTAGGCCATTCCCGCTCCTCGTGGTTTGCGCGCCATGCGCTCGGTGGGCCTACTTTTGACAATAGTAAGTCGAGCGGATACGCGTATTTGGCTATCTTTAAACGTTAATATCTCATTAATTATTGCGAGCATTACAAAATGATAGAGGATTTTTCTACTCAATTTAGTCCACTCTACCTGCTCGGGACAAGTGGGGCCGTATATTCATGACACCCTGTATATATAGGAAATAAATGTTGCTAAAAATATAAAAACAAATTTTTAATAATATTGGACTTAATAATATTTCATATTAATTTAAATATAATATGCGTGAAATTAGTTTCTGAGCTATTTGTTAACTAATTATAATAGTTTCTGAGCTATTTGTTAACTTATTTATATTTTTTAAGATTGCATTATTTAAGATGGAGAAGTATAATATATTTCTCTATCTTAAATGATGCAATCTCAAATAATACAAATAACATTAGTTAACACATCGTTCAGAAACTTATAACCTAATATATTCGGATATGCGCACATTTGAATATCCCCACTACTGATTATATGCGGTTTTAGTTCCGTAATTCCGGTGCCATAGTCTCAGACGGCACTAGAGAACCTGTCCTCATTTCTATTAAGAGAGGAGTTTGTACCTCCTGAACAAAATCGCCTTTACGAAGTTAGGGTACATGGAGCGCGGTATGCAGTACGCGGTACAGAACTAACTGTGTGTAGGTAACTGTACGAATCGCGCAAATCGTGCCGCTTCTTTTCTCCTCTATTACATGGAGCGCGGTTTGCGACGCGGGTTAGTAATAAACTCACATTACTATACATTGCTATGCACTTTTTAATGAAATTAATTGATTTAAACGCAATTATAATATTAAGTAAATCTGCTAAAAAAATAAAAGTATCGATAAAGTGTTCATAAAAATAAGTTAATATATTTAAAAAAATTCATACTAATGTGAGTTTGTCACCGTGCTGCAAACCACATTTCATGTAATATTAAGGCACTATAAACATGAGTATTCGCACATCCACCATTTTTACTCCTTTCCCCACTCCTTGCTCTGTCCGCTACTGAGCAGAGAAGGTTATGGTTGTTTGTTGTATTGTTTGTTGTCGTTACTTATTATTATAGGTTATAGCTTTTAAGCTATTGGAAACCTTGTAGCTTCGTATTTATGTATTTCTGCACTTCGAAATTTTACCATAAAACTAAGAGACGAAAAGAAGGATATGAAAAAAAACTGAAATTATATATTAACAAAAAATTTATAAGATGCCTTGTTGCGTTGCGATAAACTGTATCAATAGATCAGAAAAAGGTATTCGATTATTTAAATTTCCTGAAGATAATATTCGTCGATAGCTTGCTGTATTGCTATAAAATAAATACATGACTTGTGAATAAACATCACTACACTTTTTCGCAGATGAGAAATTTTAATCTTTTTCTTCAAATTGACATACATATTTGGCATCTTATCTAGAAATAACCTGAACGTCAGACATTCTTTAGGTCCTGCACTAATATTATGATAGATATTCAACTGATTTTGAGAGCAAAAATGGAATGAAAGGAGCTTCAAAATTTCAAGCAGCAAATATTATACAAATCATAACCTGTAATGACTATAATCCGTCACAACTCAGTGATGGAATGGAGACAGAGCAAGGAGTGGGAAAGGGAATAAAAATGGTGGACGTGAATACCTAGTGCTCTAGTAATATCAGCGAAAGAAATAAATGGAGTAAGAAATATAAATGCCGAGTACACGTTACGCGATATGGTCGGCTAAACTGGACATAACCAAAAATTATTGATTCTGCTTCTGATTTCCAAAGGAGAAGGATCTCTTAATATTCAATCCGTCGATATATTTACAATTTAATTTTTTTTTTATTTATTTACAATTCGTCGATATTTTGCATCAGGCTACTTATCTGAAGCATTGATTTTGCTACATCCTCACAAACATTTTCAACCTCCTCTGCACTGTTATACCTCTGTACTGTGAAATAATAATTATAAAATCAATTTTATGTAATTATTTTGATAATTAATACGTATAATAATACACAATAAAAACATTTTACACCTACACATTGTAATGACAGAGTCTTCACTGACGTTTAGGACGTGCATGTTCTCGTTAACAGTGATGTGCAAAAGCATTTCCGCAAAAGCCACGAAGGATGAAGTTGCAATAGCTACATTTTAATGACTAAAAAGGTATCAAAAAAGTAATATTTTTATTAATCGGCATACAATCAATTGAAATCTATTTCAGAAATATATTAAAGTTATTATATATAATTTTGCTCTTATATATTTTCCGCTAGAGTTGATCATTTTCGAGATATTTTAACGTTTCCAAACTTTTTGAAGACTATATTGTGATAAATGCTTTATACAGTACTTACAGGACTACATCATCGTATAAATAAAATTATATATAATTAAATAAAATATGTAATTATAAAATATAATTATTGGTTATGTCTAGTGTTCAGTGTCAACCATACCACATGATACCACGTATCGCATACCGCCTATTTTCCTAGTCGCCTAGTTAGTTACTGTACCGCGTATCACGTATCGCGCTCCACGTAATCGCACTCTTAAGTTACGTTCGTGGTACTTTTTTCTACGACGCACTCATTACACACAGGACAGTCAAGTTCACAAGCGAGTATCGAAAATCGAAATTTAACTCGAAACGCAAAATCGGTCTACTTTTATTAACTTAAATCACCGAAAAGATATTATTAAAGATAACCCTGAGCAACTTTTCGGCGGTATTAAAAGGGCCCCGGAGGTAATTAAAGAACTCTGACATAATCGACAATTGATATAAATTTGCTATTATCAATATAAATATTTGGCTTATACATTATTAAATTCATGATTTTTTATTACATAAATATTCCATAAATAAATATGCATACTTCTAAAGCTATAATATCCTATATATTGCAGGAAAATTACAATTTTTTCTTTGCAGTTATCAGCTCTGTTGATAATCAAACTTTGATGATAACACTGAAATTACAATTTTAAAGAAAAATCGAGTATTATTGAGTTCTAAATGCATAAATACGTCTATTAAACTAATAAATCATAAAATACAATACTATTAGTTTTTAACTCTTAATCACTTCAATGTTTATGAGGACGCGAACTCCTGTCAGTCTTTAATAGTATTTCGTTGGTGCTTAAGTGAAATTTCCTTAGGTGAAATCACACGGTGCGGAATAAAAAAAGCGGGAAACACAGACTTTTACATAACACATAAAACATGAGGCATAAGAAAATTAACCAATTAGATTTATTTTTTTAGTCCTTTATTTCACCGAGGAGGGGGGGGGGGGTGGAAGAAGAGGAAGGAAATGAAGCATTTTAATTGGTTCATTTTCTTATGCTTCATGTGTTATGCAATATGCAAGAGTATGTGCTCTCCGCTTAAGACTGCGGAATAGAGCTTCATTGAAGCAACCAAAATGCTATTTTGCATTTGATGTTGCGGAATAGAGATTGCGTCATTGTTCTTGTAACAACCGTCGTATTTTGAGAGGTTAAAATAATTTGATGCTAATTGATATGATGGAATTGAGTGTAATGTTGAGATGAATAAAGCAAAATGACAAAATCTGAGTGTATAAATATAAATATCAAGATAAAAAAAAAAACAATTCTTATATGATGCATTACGTGCAACTTCTGTATGCCCTTTTCCGCACTTTTCCATCACAAGTTTTGTGTGCTATGTTCACATGATGCAGAAAAATGATAGTAAATGAGCAATTCAAATAATTGTTATGAGATTGTAAATATCAATTATAAAATATTAAATACTACAACACAATGATAATTGTTTTACAATTTGAAGAATTATATTTCATTTTAATAAATAAATTACATAAAGTTAGTACGAAGGCAAGTCAATAAGTTTTTAGAAAAACATAGTACAACACATTTGTTTTTATCGATTCATTTTTATTTCTCAATATAGTTTCCTTTCAACTCGATACACTTGATCCAACGATTCTTCAAACCGTCCGAATAATATGATTTGTCTAACCCTTCAAAATAAGCCTCTGTTTAGGCGATGAGCTGCTTTCTGGTGGTAAATCTCTTTCTTCCGAACCATTTCTTCAGGTTTGGAAACAGGAAATAGTCGCAGGGAGCTAAATCTGATGAATATGCTGGATGAGGAAGCAATTCGTAGCGGAATTCGTTGAATTTGGCTATTGATGCCGAGTACGTGTGAACCCGTGCATTGTCTTGATAGAAGAGCACTTTCTTCTTCGCCAAATGGGGACGTTTTTTCTTTAAATTGAAACGGTTCAATAAGGCTGCTTAGTAATCGCCATTGATCGTTTGCTTCGACGGAAGGTAATCGATATGAATTATACCACGTGCATCCCAAAAAATTGTGGCCATCATCTTTCCGGCCGACTTCACTTCTTCGCCTTCTTCGGAGCTGGTTCACTCGGTGAAGTTCATTGTTTTGACTGTTCCTTCGTCTCGGATGTGAAGTAATGGATCCATATTTCATCCACAGTAATGAATCGACGTAGAAATTTATCTGAATTATTGATGTTGAAACATCTTCAAACATTGTTTTGAAATCGTCACACAGTCGCGCTTATGGTCCACAGTGAGCAAACGCGGCACCCATCTTGCCGATAGCTTTTTCGTATCCAATTGTTCATGCAAAATTGAAATCATTGTGTCATGTTACATGCATGTGGCCTCAACAAGGCTCGCGCACTTTCACTCGATCAGTCAAAACAATATCGTGGATTTTATCAATGATTTCTGGCGTAACAGCCTCAATTGGACGTCCCGAAAGGTGCATCACATGTGGATGTACGAACATATTTAAATTCATTCACCCAATTGTATACAGTCGCAAACGCTAGTGCAGATGAACATTATTCAACTCGGCTTTGATTTCTTTCAGCGTTAAATCTTTCATATATAAATATTTGATCACTGCATGAAACTCATTTTTTCCATTTTACAAAAAATACAAAGGTTGTTTACTTTCATCGTCTACAGAAATGAAACCACACGATGAATTCCGTTCAAAATTTGACAATAATCAGTTGAAAGATGTTACTTGTCAAAAAGTAATGTGACATGACACTGCGAGTGCTCTCTGACAGATTTTCTAAGAATTTATTGACTTGCTCTTGTAGTGCAGGGCTTGCAGTAGTTTAAATTATATTCATTTTGGATCTTTGACGCACCATGTGAACATAGCACATAAAATTTGCGTGATGGAAAAGTGCAGAATAACGCTGATTGGTTGCTTTAATGATGCTCTATTCCGCAGTCTTATTCTGCACTATGTTTCATCCTTAGTCTATCTCCCTGCTTATGTATTACAATTTTAATTATTAAGTGTACAACTTTGCTTCCGCCGTTTTTTTTTCCAAAATTCGAAGCTTTATTGTAAAAAACTGGTTATACATTTTATGATTCATTTATGATTCAAAGTATTATCCATCGCTGACCACTACTTTCTTCCATCTTTCGGGCAGCATACGAATCCCGCGTCGAAAAAACTGATCATCTTTTGAGGTGATCCACGAATGGTTCCAATTTTTTACTTCTTCATAAGACTGGAAATGCTGGTCAGCTAGGCCGTGTGCCATTGATCGAAATAAGTGATAGTCAGAGGGAGCAACGTCTAGAGAATATGGCGGGTGGGATAGGACTTCCCCTTTCAACGTTTCCAAGTATGTCTTGACCACTTTCGCAACATGAGGGTCGAGCATTATCATGCTGAAAAATTATTTTATCGTGTCTCTCGTTGTATTGCGGCCGTTTGTCTTTCAATGCTCGGCTCAAACGCATCAATTGCGTTCGATACTGATCGCTTGTGACTTTCAGTCGGTTTTAACAGCTCATAATACACTACGCCGAGCTGGTCCCACCAAATACAGAGCATGATCTTGGAGCCGTGAATATTCGGTTTGGCCATCGACGTGGAAGCATGGCCGGGAACTCCCCATGATTTTCTGCGCTTGGGGTTATCATAATGAACTCATTTTTCGTCCCCAGTCACAATGCGATGCAGAAATTCCTTCCGTCTTTGCCTTTCAAGCAGCTGTTCTCAAGCAAACAAACGCCGTTCAACATCTCTCGGCTTCAACTCGTACGGCACTCAATTTCTTTGCTTCTGAATCATTCCCATGACTTTGAGGCGTTTTGAAATGGTTTGTTGACTCACTCCCAATGATCGTGCTAATTCTTCTTGATTTTGACACAAATCTTAATCAAGTAATGCCTCCAATTCTGCATCTTCGAAAACCTTCTCTCTTCTACCGCTATGCCGGTCTTCAACGTCAAAAACAAATCACCGTTCTTGAAGCGTTGAAACCACTCACGATCTTTCACTAATACACACGTTCTTTCACTAATAGCGGCCTCACCATAAGTATTTGAAAGCATTCGATGAGCCTCAGCCGCAGATTTCTTCATATTGAAGCAGAAAATTGAAACCTCCCGCAAATGACGAGAATTTGGCGTAAACTGATATTTTCAATCGAGAATAACTTTATGATGCAGACACAAATCGACTAATGTTTCTATGGGGTTATGTTGACAGATGCCCAAGTTTATTATGTGACGTCTATGATCTATTTATTTCGACCACCTGTGACGTTGCGAGCGTTGCGAATGTTGGTCGCGGCGCTGCAAACGTTAGCTGCGGCGCTGCGAGCGCCAGTGGCGGCGCTGCATGCGTCCGTCGCGGCGCTGATGTGGTCGTTCTTTCCGTTTCTTCTTCCGTTCACTCTCTCTGGTGTCATGGCGTGCCGCGTGCGGACCTCGTGTAAGTCTCTGTGATAGTCAGTAAGTTAGAACTCAGAAGTTAAGGTTCCGAATTACTTTGTGTTCCGCGAGACCGATATCGATCACCGTTCATGTCTGTGATAATTATTAGCGTCGTCAGATAATTACTTTGAGTGTATTTTCATAGTTCTTGTATTGTAACTCCGCGACACAATGCCGGTATCCGAACCGTCTTACACGCGCAATCACGTCTCTATTTTCTAATCTATATGTATTTAGTATTTAGTTATTTTAATATCAAGCAGTCGCTCCAACAGCCACATACCTGTGGCTATTGGATCACGTGCTACGCAATATGGCGCCGGTGGTTGCCAACCATGGCGAAGGACAATTGGCGGGAAATCGTTAGGTTGAGAATGAGCGCTACTCACTGCTTCTGATTTTTATGCCATGAGGCGATTTAATACACACTTAATATCTAATTAACTAAATACTAAATACAAATGTAGATTAGAAAGTAGAGACGTGATTGCGCGTGTAAGACAGCTCGGATACCGGCATCGTGTCGCGGAGTTACAATATTAGAACTATGAAAATACACTCTAAGAATTTACCTGACGACGCTAACAATTATCACAGACATGAATAGTGATCGATATCGGTCTCTCGGAATACACAAGGTAATTCGGAACCTCAACTTCCGAGTTCTAACTTAGTGACTATCGCAGAGACTTACACGAGGTCTGCACGCGGCACGCCATGACATCAGAGAGAGTCAACGGAAGAAGTAACTGAAAGAACGACCGTATCAGGGCCGCGACGGACGCATGCAGCGCCGCCACTGGCGCTCGCAGCGCCGCAGCTAACGTTCGCAGCGCCGCGACTAACGCTCGCAACGCCACACACCACTTACTGCTAAAGCTATCTATAGGAAAATGGCGGAAGCAGAGTTGTACACCTAATATGTTAATAATTTCGTAATAATAATTAATATGGCATTTACTATATTGGTGATATCCTTTTACTTATTATTCATATGAATTATTGGCACTGTTATTCATTAATTTTTTATTCAATATTTAATTTAAGATAGAAATTATAAAGGATATAAAAATAAATTAAGATGCATTATAAAGTATGTCAGACAAAGATTGAGTATGCCAACTTCTCGACACAAAATATATTTCGCGTTTCACAATTGGTAGTCTTTTTTGGTAGTTATCTCTACGCGACATTCATAAAAAAAGATGGCAGAGATTTAGAGAGAGACATTGTCCAATGCACACGATGGTTGTATTCCAAAATTGACTGCCAGTATTCAAAATCTATGGTGCATGTAACATAAACTGCATTTTCAGCGCTGGCAGTAATTTTGGAACACGACCCATGTTATCCCTTCCACCATGTCCAGACGTGCGTCCGTGCGATGTGACGCCGTAGACGCAGGCGCTCGACGTCCGAGCAGTGTTGCCAGATATAGCGATTTATCGCCAAATTTGCGATTTTCGACTTGGTTAGGTGACTTTTTATTTTTGGATTTGGTGATTGGCGATTTTTTTGACTGATATTTCTGATTTTGGCATCTTTGGAGATTCTCTCTCTCTCTCTCTCTCTCTCTCTCTCTTCATTTCCAAACATGCTATTTTTTGATGCACTTTGATTGGTGGCTGCTGATTGCTCAGTGAATATTGAAATTTCGCGGGCGTTGAAATTGTTGAGAATCGTGAATCGTGAGACATTACGGTTGCTACGTGTCAAGAGGATTCCAATCGGAATTGTACAATTATTCCTCAAATTGTGTTTCTTATGAAAAATGAAATGATTCCGATCGGAATCCATTCCAAACAATTCGACAAATCCATTATACATTGTGATACGTAATACCCTGTTTCTGTTCACTCTCTCTGGTTGCATGCATAGTGGGAGGGATAACATAGTTGAATGGTATCTCTCTCTCTCCGCCCTCTCTGTCTATGGATGTTCATGAGATGCAAGGGTACAACATGAAACGCGAAACATGAGGCAGTATTTATAACCCGTTTTTATTTTAAAACGGTCTTAAATACATGTATAATGTCTTAAGATATTAATACAGTCGGGTTGATTTATGACATCTTAAGATTGTACGTACTTAAGACAGTTTTAAATGTAAGAATCGACTATGAATAACGATCTATTTTAGCGTCGTGATGTTAGTACTGAATCTTTCTTTGTGCAAGAAAACATTTGGTTGTTTTTTAAATGATTTTAAAAATTTCCAACAGGCATGCATATATATTTTATTGTATGTTTTTATTTTAAAAAATTACTTTGTAATAAGGTTATAATAAATTTGTAATAAATTAAATATTACTGTTTAATGCCAATGTTTGTTTTGATTAATATCATAACTTTATATTTATTATTTAAATAACTCGCCATAAGTGTAATTACAGTTACATTCATAAGTATAAATTTCTAAAATCTGACGATTTTGTTGGCGAAAAATCACCAAAATTTGGCAATTTTATGGCGAGAATTCATCAAAATCTGACGATTTTGGCTGTGTTTCAAAATTGACTGTCAGTACTGAGAATTTATAATGCATGTTACGTAAACTGTAGTATTTTCAGTGAATATTATTTAAAATATTAGGTGTACAAATAAGTTTCCGTCGTTTTTTATCAAAAATTAAGCATTTATTGTGAAAGAACGATACATAATATTTTATTGAAAGTATTGTCCATCGCTAGCCACTACTTTTTCCCATCTTTTTGGTAGCATACGGATACCGCATTGGAAGAACGCTTCATCTTTTGAGGTTATCCAATTATCGATCCAATTTTTGATATCTTCATATGATGTGAAGTGCTGCTCAAACAGGCCATGCGCCATCGATTGAAATAGATGGTAATTGGAAGGGGCAATGTCTGATGAATACGGCGGGTGGGGTAGAACTTCCAATTGAGTGTTTCCATGTAGGTTTTGACCAGCACCGCAACATGTGGTCGAGCATTATCATGCAGGAGAATAATTTTGTCATGCCTGGAGTAGTAGGGGGCGCGTTTTTCCTTGAGTGCTCTGCTCAATCTCATCAATTGTGTTCGGTAGAGAGCCCCAGTAACGGTTTCGTTCGGTTTGAGCAACTCATAATACACGACATCAAGCTGATCCCAATAAAATACACAACATGAGTTTTTTTCCATGAATATTCGGCTTGGCTGTCGATGTTGAAGTATGGCCAGGTGATCCCCATGATTTCCTCTTCTTTGGGTTATCGTAGTAGATCCATTTTTCATCACCAGTGACTATACGATGTAAAAAACCCTTTCGTTTATGCCTGACAAGCAGCATTTCACATATGGAAAATCGGCGTTCAACGTTTCTCGGCTTCAGTTCATATGGAACCCAATTCCCTTGCTTTTGAATAATTTCCAATGATTTCAAACGATGTGAAATTGCTTGTTGAGTCGCTCCTAATGTAAGTGCAAGTTCTTTTTGCGTTTGGCACGAATCTTCATTCAATAATGCTTCCAATTCTGCGTCTTCGTACACTTTCGGCCTTCCGCTACGTTCTTTGTCTTCGACGTCAAATTCACCGTTCTTAAATTTTTAAAACCATTCACGACAACTTCTCTCACTTAAGGCAGTCTCACCATATGCTTCTACAAGCAATTGATGAGCCTCAGCTGCAGATTTCTTCAAATTAAAGAAGTAAATCAAAAGTTCCCGCAAATGACGCTTATTCGGCTCAAAACTCGGCATTTTCGCACAAAAAAAAAATATGATGCTGATACAAAATCGCTAGTATTTCAAAGTTATGTTGTTGACAGATGTCCAACCTTACGATATAATGTTTTACATCAGATAATTTTAACCATAGCTTGCTAGTGGCGCCGTCTTTTGTCAAACGACGGAAACTTATTTGTACACCTAATAATTTCTTTTAAAATACTATGCAAACAAAACTAGTTGGCTTGGATACAAACTGTCAACTGAATTATAGGTAAAAATGTCTAATTTTATGGATATGATAGTAGCAGAACGTTGGCGTCATTGGAAATATTAGATTGCAGAAACTTTTCCAGCAGCGTATTTGCAATACATTTTGCAACGCGTAATTCTTAACATGTTGTCTATATCGCATAATATTAGCAACATACAGATGAGTTAAAAATTCCATGTCTTCGTAAACTGTATCCAAGGTCTGGATGTACATGCATTCTCGCTCATCGTCCAGAAACAAATTCCACAACCATGTTCGTTTCTCGCGCCCCTTAACGTCCTCCCATCGCAATCCATGGTAATAAGCACTCAACCAGGAAGCGCAAGACTTGTCGGATCTTGAAAAATTTCCTTGGCACGGAACGTAAAAATGTAATGCGTAAGAACAGTCTCCTGTTTTCAGCATCGTCACTTCCTTCATGATAAATTTTTTGTTAACGATGAATCCTTGCAGATCCACGAATGTTGGCACGAGCATATTGTCGAGAAGACTGCAGTCGATTGCGGCGTATCGTAGATTTTATACCATAGAGATGCACTTAGATGATTTTGCGCACAACGTTGGTTAATGGATTATATCACGAACCACGCGATCGTGTATGATGAAACAATAAGCTGTTGTATTTGCGAGCACGTTCTCCTTACATTCAAAGTCTAATCACACGTTCACGGTGCCACTTTTGACCGATTTGTTCTGTCGAGGGCAATTGATGATCACGAACGGGCCATTACGTAAAAAAGTTATAAAGGTGAGACTCGGCTCGAGATACTCGTAGTAGCCTTTGCAGAAACGCGTGTACAAATCGTACAAAATCGCACATCTGTTTTTATCAAAATCCAGATTCAGGTCATCGTACGGACATTTCGAACTCAGGTAGAGTTTCGCATTGGTTAATTTGCAGTCATCGAATCGATTTACAGGTATATCCTCGGACATGATGTTTTTTCGACCTGTTTGCATAGCGAAAATGACATAACGCGGCTTCTCGAGCTGAGTAGCCATCTTGATGACCTACAAATGCTTGATTGTGATCTGCAAAAATGGAAACTCATACAGATCCCACGAGCAAAAAGCCATGCTAAGATATCGCCCGTTCTCCAAAGCGTGCAGTATCGACAGCTTATTTATCTCGCTCAATAACATGTGTGGCATTCGCCACACTGTACTGTGAATAATTTGGCTCTGTCGCTGGATCTCCCGTCAGATAATTGGTGTCGTCGTATTAAAATCAACTCGAGCGTTGATCATCACGCGTTTGCAATCTTCGCAAAATCCCAGCAGTACGTAGAGCGATACGCAAAAATTAAAGTATCCCGCAGTAGTCTGCGCATCCCAGCCGGCATTCCAGACAGTTCTGTCGGATGACACTATTACCAGGTGTACAAGTACGAAGTGCGGATTTGAGACAATAGATGGTGCACCACTGCAGTGTGTAGTATAAAGATTTGACGTATATGCCATTTTGTTGTGCCATCAATAAGTGTCAAACGCGCATAAGTGATAAATTGAAAAAGTGTTTGCATAATATTGTTTTACTGTGTTCAATATGTCGAAATTTGTGCCAAATAAAGAGCATTCGTGGACAGCATTAATTTTTTGTTTTCATTTGAAGAAAACTGCTGCTGAATCATACCGATTACTTCGAGAAGCTTATGGTGAACATGCTCCATCGTAAGATACGTGTAAACGATGGTTTCGGCGTTTTAAAAGTGGTGATTTCGATGTTGCAGACAAGGAACACGGAAAACCGTCAAAAAGATACGAAGATGTAAAATTGCAAGCATTATTGGACGAAGACGATTCACAAACACAAAAACAACTCGCAGAGCAATTAAGCGTTAGTCAACAAGCTGTTTCCAATCGCCTACGAAAGATTCAGAAAGTCGGCAGATGGATATCACATGAGTTGAACGAGAGGCAGATGGAGAGGCGCAAAAACATATGTGAAATTTTACTCGAACTTACAAAAGAAAGTCGTTCTTGCATCGTATCGTTACTGGGAATGAAAAGTGGATATATTTTGAGAATCCCAAGCGCAAAAAATCATAAATAGATCCAGGTGCACCATCCACATCGACCGCAAGTCCGAATCACTTTGGCAGGAAGACGGTGCTCTGTGTTTGGTGGGACCAGAAGGGTGTGGTCTATTATCAGCTGTTAAAGCTTGCTGAAATGCTTAATACCAAACGCTACAAATAACAATTGATCGATTTGAACCGTTTGCTACTCGAAAAACGACCAGAATATCGAAAAAGGCAACACAAGATCATTTTTCTCCATGACAATGCTCCATCGCATACGGCAAAACCGATTCGCGACACGTTGGAAGCATTCAGCTGGGAAGTGCTAGCCCATGCGGCTTACTCACCAGACTTGGCTCCTTCCGATTACCACTTATTTGCATCGATGGGTCACGCACTTGCTGAGCAGCGCTTTGGTTCGTACGAAAATGTGAAAAAATGGCTCGATGAATGGTTCGCGGCAAAAGGGGAAGATTTTTATTGGCGTGGTATCCACAAATTATCGAAGGATGGGAAAAATGTGTAACTAGCAATGGAGCATATTTTATAAACCACTTTTTATCATTCTTCCGAATTTAACGTGTTTTTTTTTGAAAAAAATCCGCATTTCATATTTGTACACCTGGTATATAGTTTTTGAGCGTGCTAGTTATACCCACGTTTCTATTACAGTCCACAGTTCTGTTGCAATCGTCACGCCATTGAGTTCAATATATCGAATAATCTCATCGAATATGAACGCAACGCAATTATTTCCCAATGTCACGTGAGCACCCTGGACCACTTTGTTCTTCGTCAGTTTTCCCTCGATGTATAGAAAGCTTTCGTACGGCAATGTGTAGATCCTGTTGCTGTATGAGTATTCTTATCTCGTCGCTATACCTGAATGTTGTATTGGCGAACGGATTGTATGTGTGAGTCTCAATCTTGACGATGCGATCGTCGAAGATCGGTTTGTCTTCAATGTTTAGGATATCAATTATCTCAAATGTTGCACACCGCGAATCCCGAAGACTTTAAAAATGTAACGTTCGACGCGCTGAGCTTCTTCTTCTTTTTGATGCAGCTAAGTGAGTGTTATCGAGCTATGACGTCACCAGCCTTGTAAAGAATGCGTTATCTCTGCGTGCGTTCCTTTCCGTTCAGCATGAGCATCTCACGCTCATGTTATCACTATCGTCATCGTACGTGCAATCTAACGATGATCTCTTCTCGAAAATCGAGCAATCCTCCGTTCTGGTTGACGATATCATTAGATCCATAATGCTTCGTGCGATGATTGGCAGGTAAATGATCTACGCCAGCCTCTCCGATATCTTATATCCTGGCGATTCGGCGAAAATTCGTGCACCGTGTGCGCGCTTTTGTCATTGCTATACACGCCCGCGGTCACGTTACATTCTACGCGGATAATGTTTATGTTCATTATGTTGATCGACACGTTCAATTCGTGCCGCCATCTTCGTGGCCGCACTATACGCTTCGACGAGAATCCTAGCAGCAATCCAATACTGTTGGGCTTGCCAAAGTTTATTCTGTACGCACATCTAATCTCGCATCATGTAGTTTGCACGTAATCGGGTATTCTTCACCCTCACCATCATTATCATCGGTGTCATCGTTATTATTGTCACCACATTACGTCAACGGTTTCAAGCGTGTCACGGCGCGGACGTTTTTGTAAAATCGCACATTTCAAAAATTCATTTATGTCTTATACTTCATACGAAATTGTAATTTTCGCGTCGTCTTTGGCGAAATAAAATTTGTTGTTCGATTCGTTCACGTTTGATATCATGATAAGTCTCAAAAGTCTCACCTGACCAAGTTCATAATCTCCGTCACTCAAATCTATGGCGGGAAAGTAGTTCGCCGCGAGGACGGTGCTCTTCCCGCTCAGCGTAAGCGTCAGCGATATGACGAAAAAAGCGTTCGATTAATACTAAGATTTCACAGCACATCATCGAGTTTTTTAAATTCACGCGCGTCTACCGTTTGTAGAAACCGCAGACACATCTGTCCGCACCGTTTCCGAAATATCACACCAGTTCCAAGGCGGTCGAAGATTACTGAAATTGTCAAAGTACACGACGCGTTTGTTCCTTTTCGCGTACGCTATCCAGTGAGTACCAGGCTTCATGTCCAGATTCACGATACCGCTTTCGTTTCGGCACACGCCACTTGTCGGTAACGAATTACGTATGAAAACGCCTCTAAAGTATGATACGCGCATACGTCTCGCGAACTCGTTCAATTGTACATTGGTAGTTGCGCCAGACGGCAACCGTCTCTTTGGCGTTTTTTTTCTTTGTAGCTTCGCCCTGTCTACGTGTACGGGCCGAGATACAGTCGGCGTCCATATTTGCACGAAGTGAGATACAGTCCGCGGCTCTGTTCCATCGCGCGATTGTGACGTTGCAGCTCTTCAAGTTGATATCGTGCGGCTTTGCTGTCGTTTATCGCTTTCGCCACGCTGGCCGCTCCGCCAACGCGATCTTGTTCAAACACGCGACATCTGATCCTGTTCAAACAGAATTGTACCAACTTGAAACACGTTTACAACGATCACAATGAATACTGACATATAGTACAATGAATTTTGTTTGTTGTATTGCGATATTGGCAAAAAAAAATGAATTTCTAGTGATAGACAAGGACAGTGCGCTTAAAGACGGGAGATACTGAAAAGGATTTAACGAGTTCGCGATATCATAACGTGACGAGTTGTCGATACTTCGTCAGAGACGAACATGGCTGATATGCGCAAGCGTGAAAAAATCGTGAGGGAGATCGAGAAGACGAGCAAATCCGCAAGAAACATTGCGCTCTGAAGACCGGTAGAATCGAGAAGGACATGGTTTTAGACAGGCATTTTAAGTTTATTATCAAACTGCTGTAACAGATCGTTAACAGCCCCGGCGTGCGATAAAGAAACAATCGTGCGACGATGACACAGCGTCTGCCCCCAAGCGCGAGAAGAAGGAGGAAGAGGAGGAGGAATAGGAGGAGGAGGAGGAGAAGGAGGAGGAGGAAGAGGGAGAGAAAACGAGCGAGACGTTTAAGCGTTCTGCGACTCTGCGTAAATCCAATGATCGATCGCACGATCGTGTACAACCTCCACTCTGCATACGACGATCGTATCGACGATAGAATTCTTGGAGAACGTTTTCGAAACGACGGACAACTCGTTAGCAGGAAGGTTCAAAATCAGTTACAAATGTCAGAAAGTCGAGAGGCATTGCAAGCCAGCTTGGGCAAAGCCCGCTTGGGTCCAAAGTACATCGAGGCTGTCCTGAGAGGAGCGCGAGATAAACAGAAGAGCGATGTAGATTATGTGTACGGCGTTTATCTATACAATGGATGGATTGATGTTTGGCAATAAACATTTTGATGTGGATGATGCGGACAACGTAATTATCGACGGCGTACGATACGTTGGTACATCCAATCTTTACGAGTTAATTTTCAAGAGAATTCCCGACGATCTCCTCTACATGGAAGACGATATGAACAAATACAAGAGCATGCTGCTGGCGACGAACGCGCACAAACACAAACATCATTCGCAGAGCCGATTATTGAGCAATAGGGAATACAAGTATAAATACATAATCGCGCTGCTGATGCCGATCAAGAAACAGAAGAAGAAATCTGGAAAGGGATTACCTCACGCAATGACATTGAACGACAATCGATCGTGTACGGGGATGATTCCAATGAGCTGGTGGATCTATGACTGCTGGACGCTTCGCACCGAGCGGGAAACAACGCTCACAACAACGAGATGCTGTCGATCATCGAGGAATTTCGCGAAATCGAAATCTTATTATAAATTAAATTACGTATCGACGAAACGAGTCAGTCGAGTGACGTCAGCGAGAAAAAATATTTTTGCTTTGTATATTACGCGTCGAATGATGAAAAAGAGATCTAACGAAAAGAGAAAAATTAGCTTTGAGAAACGTCGACTCGTCGAGAAATTGGCGAGAAGAAATTTTTCGCGAAGGCGCGTTATAGTTCGAGGATACGACGATCTGTGGCAGGCTGATATCGTCGAGATGCGCCCGTACTCGAGCTTCAACAGAGGCTACCACTTCATACTCACCGCTACCATACATCCTCATCAAGTACGCGTGGGCCGTATCGCTCAAGAGCAAGGTGGAGACGGTTGATGCTATCGCTGAGATAATTCAAGCGAGTGGAAGATGTTCGAAAAATTTACAAACGGATATGGGGAAGGAGTTTTATAATGCCAATGTGCAGAAAATCTTGAAAAAACACGACGTTAATCATTATTCCATGTATTCGACGTTGAAAGTCGTCAGTGATCGAGCAGATCGCATGCTCAAAAACGTCATATGGAAGATGTTTACACTCAACGACAATTATAAGTGAGTCGACGAATTGCCGCATCTCGTATCAGATTACAACGCGCGCAAGCATCGCACTATCGGCATGCGATCCGCCGACGTAACTCCTGCGATCGCCGAAAAATTCTTGGACACGATGTACAGTGCGATAAAAATCGCTGATCCGGCAAAATTCAAAATGGGCGATTCGGTACACGCAAGCAACAAGACGAGCAAGTACAAGACGGTTTTTGAGAAGGGTTACACGCCAAATTAGACCACCGGTGTTTACGATCGTTAAGATGTAGTGTACCAATTCCGTAACCTATCTCGAGGACTATCGCGGAAAATCCATCGCTAAAGGGTCCTACGAGCACAAGTTGCATCGTGCTATTCATCCGTGCATCTCATGGAGAAAATATTGGACAGAAAGGGAGACAAAGTGTACGTCAAGTGGCTGGGATTTGATGGATCACACGATTCATTCGATGGATACACAAAAACAATGTCATTTGATAAAATTTTGATTCGGCGTGTATTTTGTTTCTACATACACGCATAAAAAATATATATCAATATAAATATATAAATGTATATTTTTATTGCTCCCCATTCATCTTTGTGTTGGAGTATATGTATATAATTATTTGTAACAACTTCTGTATAGAGCAGAATACATACATACACAGTGCGACAAATATGTTCCCGGACACGAACCACATCTCAGCAACCAGTGGCGACATCTGTGCGTTCAAACATGCATTTTAAAGGTTGAACATTTTTCTATCATCTGTCAAAGTTTCATTCATTTTGGTTGACATATAACGAAGATATGACAGTTCATGTTAAACAAGAGTTTGGTCGAGGTAGAAATTTTAATATGGAACAAAGAACAGTGATTAAATTTAACGCAAAACTTGGTAAAAGTGCATCAGAAACATTCCGATCGATGCAACAAGTTTACAGCAATCAATGTCTAGGTCGTACAGCTGTTTTTGAGTGGCATAAGCGTTTTTTGGAAGGCAGAGAGACTCTTGAAGATGACAAAAAATCAGGACGGCCAATTTTGGTTCGAACACCCGAAATGATCGAAAAAGTACGTGATTTTGTTGCAAATTTTGATCGCAATGCATCACTAAAAATGATGGAGGAGGCTTTAAATATCAATAGAGAAACGATTCGAACCATATTACATGAAGATTTGGGTAAAACGAAGGTTTGTGCGAAGTTTGTTCCACACACATTAAGAAGCGATCAAAAATTAGCGAGAATCAATTATTCCAGAGACATCGTTGCAGCCGCAGAAAATAATCCAAACTTCCTAAAATCAATTGTTACGGGTGATGAAACATAGTGCTTTCAATATGATCCAGAAACTAAGCGTCAAAGTACGGAATGGAAGTCAAAAAATTCACCACAAGCAAAAAAAGTACGAAAAGTTCCATCAAAAATCAAGACAATGCTCATTCTTTGATAGCAAAGGTACTATCCACAAAGAGTTTGTTCTAACTGGCCAAACAATTACTGGTGCATATTATCTCGAAGTTTTAAAGCGATTGATGGGCAGAATTCATCGTATTCGCCCCGAATATCGTGATCCAGAAAATTGGTCTTTGTTGCATGATAATGCACGAATCACACTTCATTGATTGTCCGTCAATGTTTGGCTTGAAATCGTGTTAAACCATCCACTGTATTCACCTGATTTGGCCCCCTGCGACTTCTCATTATTCCCAAAATTGAAATTGAAATTGAAAGGACGCTTTTTTGATGACATTCCTACCATTCAATCAGCTTCTACACAGGCACTAGAGGCAATTCCGGAAACTGAGCTAGAACATGCATTTGAATCACTATTGAATCGCTGTAACAAGTGTATTGAAGCCAGAGGAGAATATTTTGAATAATAAAACCAAAAAATATGCATATTTGTTGTTTCAATTATGATTTTCAGGCCCTGTCCGGGAACATATTTGTCGCACTATGTAGGTAGTAATACATAAAAATAATAGTAATACGTATAAATGATAAAAACATGGGATACATAAAATATAAATTAAAATACTAGTAGTATATAATACGTATATAAATGTTAAAAACATGTGATATGTATTATATGAAAGTACAATAATCGTGTTACATAATAAATATTATTACATAAAACATACTAATAATCCTTATATAAATAAAAAAAAAGTATAAATTACAATAGTAAAACATAATAGCAATATATACTACATATAATACATATAATATACAGGATGTGTCACCAAAATCCGGACAAATTTCAATTAAAATTTTCCGCTATATTGTGTTTCCGTTGGAGAGGTTGTTGTTGGCGACCAAGAAAGTCTGATGCTTCTAGCAGAGAGAAACCTGAGAGAGAACATGACGATCCAAAACCTATAACCGTAAAATGCTGCTATGCGGTAAACCACGACTTGTTAGAAGTCCTGCATTCGAGAATATTTTACGCACAATTAAAGAAAATCCTGGAATATCTTGTCGAAGACAATCAAGTCATCACACTGTGTTGAACATTTTGCATGATTAACTTTTGCATCCCTATCATGTCCAGTATGTTCAGGCTCTTCTACCAGTTAATTTGCAACAACGGATCACTTTTTGTCAATGGCTTCTTCATCGATGTAATCAAGATCCACAATTTTTGTGCAATATTTTGTTTACTGATGAGGCATCCTTCATCAGGGATGGGATTAATAACGTTCATAATATATATGTTTGGGGTAATGAAAATCCTCATGCTATTATAGTATCAGCATCGTTTTTTTGAACGTTTGGGTAGGTATTTTTGGAGACCATTTAATCGGACCTTTCATTTTGTCTAATAGACTAACAGGACAAGTGTATCTTAATTTTCTCGAAAATAATTTATTCGAACTTTTAGAAGATATTCCTTTACATATAATATAGACAACGAATATGGTTCATGCACGATGGTGTCCCTGCCCATTTCCTCGTTAATATCAGACATCATTTAACCAATCGTTTTCAAGAAAGGTGGATAAGACGTGGCGGTCCAGTTGTATGGCCACCTCACTCACCGGATTTAAATCCATTGGATTATTATCTATGGGGACTTGAAGAGCATGGTATATGCCACATCAGTTGATACAATAGATGAATTGACTCAGAGAATTGAAAACTGTTGTCAACAAATATGGAATAAACGTGGAATCTTTGAACGTATTCGATCTTCAATGAGGAAATGTGCCGAATTGTGTTGAAATGGACGGAGAGTACATTGAACATTTATTGTAAATTTAAGTTATTATATTTTCTATTTTTCACAGAAAAAAAATGCTTCAAAAATCAGAAATAAAAGATTTTCGGAGCATTGTTCATTAAGACTTTTTGATTTGTTTTAACAAGTACTACATACCTCTAAAATTTGATATCACCTTTTGGGAACATCCTGTGTGTATGTATATGTATATACCGGGTGTCTCAGAGCACCCGTACCACCCTTTTAAAAGGTAGGGATGTGTTTGTACAAAAAAATGGTTCAGACAAAATTTGCAGGATTTCGGGAGATCTATCTGATGATGACCTTGAATTTGACCTTGAGGTCGACCTTGGGCATAACTCAAGATCAAAGTACCGTTTTACAAATGTAAACCCTTATTCATGACATCACAAATGAAAATAGCGGAAAATTTTACGTCCGAATACGTTATCAAGCCTAGGTCAAAATTACCCTTAGAGGTCATGTGGAGGTCAAGTTACTTTTAGAGCCCGTATCAACCTTCTAAAAGATATGGATGTGTTTGTACAAAAAATAGTTCAAACAATACTAGGTATTTACATAGCTATGATGCATCCATCTGCTGGTGAATTTGAATTCTACCTTTAGATTCATTTGTAGTCATGTACATCGATTTTTAAAGATTCCTAATTATCAAGATCTTGAACAGTCGATGCCGCCTGTGTCAGCGTTACCCAAGATGTATCACGTGGAGGTCACAAGGTCGGACTTACACCTCGTCGGGGTGCTTTTTTAAAGTGGTTCCCCTTGCCGTCACCTTTGTTCGCACGCATGTGTTCAGTCTAGATTTTCGAAGTGTCCTCCACGTGCATGTATGCAGGCTGTTATTCTTCGTTGAAAATCATCCGTCACCCGACGAATTTCGACAGGATCTAGAGACTGAATGGCTTTTCGAATTCTGTTCTTCATGTCTTCTGAAGTCGTAGGTCGTTCGCGGTATACGAGGTTTTTTATTCTTTTCCCACAAATAAAAATCCAAAATTGTAAGATCCGGTGATCGTGGTGGCCAGTTATGTGGACCATATTTACCTATCCATTGGCCGCGAAATATGCGGTTCAGTTGTTGACGAGCAATGACAGACGTGTGGACATCCATCCTGTTGAAACCACATATTTAGACGTAGTTGAAGTGGAATATCTTTAAGTAAACGTGGGAGTTCGTTTTCGAGTAAATCGACTAAACTGAATTAAACTACACTAAATTAAACTAAACTGAATTGAACTGAACTCAACTAAACTGAACTGAACTAAACTTACTTGTTTGTTTTGCTTTTCTCCCTTTGCTCGCTTAAGAGTTTTATAAACTGTCGGTTTTTTTTTAGGTGCGTTTTATACCTAGGTAGGTAGGTACTTAGGTACTTCAATATTCGGGGATTATTATTCATTTATAGGTAGATATGTCTTACTCAAGCGAAAAAGCTGCGTTAATGTTGTCGGTTTTGGGTAGGGCTGGAAGTTTTCGCGAAGCTGAAAGAATGTGGCGAAATGAATATCCCGATCGTACACCGCATTCGCGCAATGTTTTCAGTCGTTTGCAACGGCGGATAATTCAAAAAGGTATCGTCCAACCGGATTATAATAAAGGAATGCAAATTCATCGTCCGCTTCGTGCAGTACGGGCACCTGATATAATTGCTTCTGCTCTTGTAAATCCTACCGATTCTTTAAGAAGACGAGAAAGAGATAGTGGAATAAGTAGAAGCACTATCAGTAGAATTTTGCGAGAAAATTCATTTCATCCATATCGAATGTCACTTCACCAGGCCATGACATTGGACGATCATAAACAAACTGATATTCTGTAATTGGATTACTCAACAATTACCTACTTTCCATAGAAGTATCTTGTTTTCTGATGAGTGCACCTTCAAAAGTGACGGCGAAGTGAACACACATAATCTCCATTATTGGGCGCAAGAGAATCCACATTGGTATCGAGAAATCGATCATCAACGTATCTGGAAAGTCAATGTTTGGTGCGGAATTGTTGATACGCATATCGTCGGACCATTTTTCTTTGAAGAAAATCTAAACCGTTTTCTGTATGTCGATTTACTCGAAAACGAACTCCCACGTTTACTTGAAGATATTCCACTTCAACTACGTCTCTAAATATGTGGTTTCAACAGGATGGATGTCCAGCCCACACGTCTGTCATTGCTCGTCAACAACTGAACCGCATATTTCGCGGCCAATGGATAGGTAAATATGGTCCACATAACTGGCCACCACGATCACCGGATCTTACAATTTTGGATTTTTATTTGTGGGGAAGAATAAAAGACCTCGTATACCGCGAACGACCTACGACTTCAGAAGACATGAAGAATAGAATTCGAGAAGCCATTCAGATCCTGTCGAAATTCGTCGGGTGACGGATGATTTTCAACGAAGAATAACAGCCTGCATACATGCACGTGGAGGACACTTCGAAAATCTAGACTGAACACATGCGTGCGAACAAAGGTGACGGCAAGGGGAACCACCTTAAAAAAGCACCCCGACGAGGTGTAAGTCCGACCTTGTGACCTCCACGTGGTACATCTTGGGTAACGCTGACACAGGCGGCATCGACTGTTCAAGATCTTGATAATTAGGAATCTTTAAAAATCGATGTACACGACTACAAATGAATCTAAAGGTAGAATTCAAATTCACCAGCAGAGGGATGCATCATAGCTATGTAAATACCTAGTATTGTTTGAACTATTTTTTGTACAAACACATCCATATCTTTTAGAAGGTTGGTACGGGTGCTCTAAAAGTAACTTGACCTCCACATGACCTCTAAGGGTAATTTTGACCTAGGCTTGATAACGTATTCGGACGTAAAATTTTCCGCTATTTTCATTTGTGATGTCATGAATAAGGGTTTACATTTGTAAAACAGTACTTTGACCTTGAGTTATGCCCAAGGTCGACCTCAAGGTCAAATTCAAGGTCATCATCAGATAGATCTCCCGAAATCCTGCAAATTTTGTCTGAACCATTTTTTTGTACAAACACATCCCTACCTTTTAAAAGGGTGGTACGGGTGCTCTGAGACACCCGGTATATATATATAGATAGAGAGTACAAATGAGTTCGGTCCGTTTTTTTATGTTCAAAAATGCATTTATTTTAAAACAAAATGAATGAACAGATTAATTAAAGTATTGTCTGGCTACTACTTTTTCCCATCTCTCAGGCAATTTTCGAATTCCATCTCGAAAAAATGACTCGTCTTTGGAGGCAATTCAATTTTGGAGTCAATTTTCGATTTCTGCGAAAGAAGTGAACCGGTGACTTGCCAAATCGTGCTGTATCCTTCGGAACAACCAATAATCAGAAGGAATGTTCGGAGAATATGGCGGGTGAGGTAAAACGTCCCATTTGAGCGTTTCCAAATATTTTTTTACGATTGATCGGGCTTAGCGTAGTATTTTTTCTTCTTGGGGTTGTCGTAGAATATCCACTTCTCATCTCCAGTCAAAATCCGATGCAAAAAATCTTTTCTTTGTTGTCTTTGAATCAGCTGTTCGCAAGTGAAAAATCGCCTTTCAACGTCTTTCGGTTTCAGTTCATAAGGCACCCAATTTCCTTGTTTTTGAATTATTCCCATGGCTCTCAATCGTGCAGAAATGGCTTGTTGAGTTACTCCCAATTCTGCAAGCTCCTCTTACGTTTGACTCTGATCTTCTTCGAGTAATGTCTCTAATTCTTTGTCTTCGAATTTTTTTGGCTGTCCAGAGCGAGACTTGTCTTCAACGATGAAATCTCCATCCTTGAAACGTCGAAACCATTCCCTACATGATTTATCAATTGGAACAGTGTCACCATAAACTTCGACAAGCATTCGATGGACTTCAGCTGCACTTTTCTTCCAATTAAAGCAGAAAATTAGAACCTCCCGCAAATGCTGCTTGGTTAATACAAAATTCGACATTTCAAACACAGTAAAAAGCAAGGTTTTTGTATGAAACTCAAAGCGATATAAACTGAATATTATTAGCAGATGTCTAATCTCTCTGAAAATGCCAAAATCAGCTGTCGCTATGAACCATTCACAACAGCCGGAGCCATCTTTTGGAAAACGAACCGAACAAATTTGTACTCCCAATATATCAGGCCGGGAACTTTTTTATTCGCGAGAGGCATACCGTACACGTTGTCCATCGAATAATCGCTCGTGTCAAATCTAGCGATATCGCGTTTCATAGTCTCGTAAACATCGTCGCATTCTATATGGTAAATGAGACTGTCCGTGTCGGTGTACATGCTCTTGCATTTGTCGCGATACATCGGTACATGAACTCGTGATGAAATTCGTACAAGCAGACTTTCGATATGTCGAGTATGCATATACCCACGTAAATCGGCTTGTCAAACTTCACCTCGAGTTTGCGCATTTCGACAGCGATTAGATTCTCCGCAAAGACGCTGCGGCTGTGAAAATTCGTTTCGCGATCATTTCCGTACCGTCCGTCCCATTTTGTTATTAATTTTACATCGACGTGATTGCGCAC
The DNA here is from genome assembly GCF_024713525.1 of Acromyrmex echinatior. Taxonomy (NCBI): domain Eukaryota; kingdom Metazoa; phylum Arthropoda; class Insecta; order Hymenoptera; family Formicidae; genus Acromyrmex; species Acromyrmex echinatior. The sequence continues at coordinate 111,688 of NW_028259062.1, forward strand.
ATTCTCCATAATCTTGCCGAATACCGAGTTGTTCATTAATTTATATAAATTTTTTTCGAAATTGTTTTTCGCGCGTGTTTTAAATTGTATATTGAGTTCAATGTAATCACAGAGCCATGGAGATTGAGCGAATTGTAGCATCCGATGGATCTTTGTTGATCGTGACGAGTACATTGCTGCAGGTTGCGGTAGTGGATGATGTAACGCTGTTTATTGTACAACGTCGCTAGAAGTTCATCTTCGCGCTTACCGGGCGGCTTATCGCGTGTTGGGCAGAACGGTGTCAGTGTGTTGTCGTGTAAATGCTACTCGAGATCGATCTCGAGAATATAATCGGTGGGTGAATTTGGAGCGATCGCGCGTCGATTCACGTCAAAGTTCGCAGCGCCTTCGACCCATCAAAATTCGGCGTATAGCAATGGTTGACACATCGCTCATACAGATTATTTACGTCGTAGTACATCAAGTACGACGACGGTTTCGATGAGTCGTATGAACGCATGTACTTGTTATTAGCCTGCGCGTATCTGCCGGAACATTGACTGAGGCCGCCGCGTATACCGCACTCGATGAACATGACCATATCGATGTCGGTAAGCAATTCGAATTTTACGCGCGTATGTTTCAGCATGGCGTCCCACGTGAAATCTGGCAATGTATAATAATGCGCGGGATCGAGATAGTAACTCGCGACGCAACTACTGCGGAAATTTTCGAAAATGTTGGCTAATAACAAGACATCTGTTTTCAAGTACAAATCATTGTACTCGCCGAGCGTTCGAATAGAGAATAGTTGCCATACATTCACGGCGTGAGCGTAATCGCTCTCGCTGTATCACCTGTCAACTATAAAATAATTCGCGCGGTGGTAAGTGAGTATCCTGCAATTTTTCGACGCAGTCAATGTACTCGTACGAAAAGACACCTTTTCGTGTGAGAAGATCGAAATCCTTCATGCTGAGCTTGCAAATTTGGAACGTACATTTTTTATAATTTATCTTTATTGAGACGTCAATTTATCAAAGCTTGCATTTAGAAATTTTAAAGAATCAATAAATCTTAATTTTACACAATTTTTCTGAAAATTCTTTTCATTTTTGTCTTTAGTGCTATCGACATGTTTAATAAACGAAATATATTTTTCCTTCGTTATTGATAGTACATCTACATATCCATCGTACGCGGTAGCAATTTTCTTAATTATGAAATGCGCATCGTAATCCGATAAATTGTGAAAAACGATTGGAATATAAAACGAATTTTTATAATTTAAGTTACACAATTCTCTCTCGAATGCACTGGACCGCGATATCTACCAGTTAAATAACAATAATCGCGGACTCGCGTATCGTCCGGCGCGAACGGTTTCTCAGATGTGACAACGCGTCGCGCTACGGTATCTCTCATTGTTGTTTAGACAACGTTTAAATGACATGGGCTCATTGACGGAGACGAAATTTTTCACGCGATGCGCCAAATCGTTGAGTTGTCGCGTGAACCACGCTATACAGTCTTCATTGCGACGGAAGTGATACGATGATAATGTGTCGTCGTACGCGCATCGCACGTAGTAGCCTATGCTAAACGCTTCATGTTGTTGATACGCGTATGACGATGCGTCTTCCCTGTTGGACTCCATCTTGCACAGAACGCACTCCAGGTCGGCGACGATGGTCGGTAGACGATGAACGGCACTCGTTCCCGGTTGTTATAAATGCCAAATTCGAGCCACTTGTCGTCCTCGCTTTGAGTCGGATGGCGCAGTTGTTGGCAGTCCACTTCGTGCAACTGCAATTTTTCGCATGGGCTAAAGTAATGGAGGCATCTGTAAATAATAGAAAAATCATTTTTCGCTATTTCTTTTTACTGTTTTTTATTGGCTTTTCTTATATTTACCGGTCGCAGAAATATTTCTTTTTTTTTTCCAGTAATCTGCGAGCTCACGAGACACGACAGGTTCTTGATCTACGCAAAGTGGCTGAGGCTGTCGTTGCGTGGATCTTGCACGTACAACACGTTGACGTGCTTCTCCTTCTTGTCATCGGTGAGCCGCAAAGGAAGGACCTGTCCATTTTCGATGCCATACACGTTGATCGACATCGCGTTCAATTTAGGAATGTCTTTTAATGTCATTGGAAATTCGATACCGCGAGATTTAATACTGCAATATAATATGGGTATGATGATTTCCGATCTACATGTCTTTCTGCAGAGTACAGAACGGCGATCATCGACCACGCGAAACACGTATTGTCCGTCGAACGAACACTAATCACTGCTCGTTTCGTCGCTATTTCCCGTGGCACTTCGATGTGACATTCCGCGCGCAGGAAATTTAGTTTGTTCACATTGATAGTCAAGTTGAGGATTCGCGACAATGCCCACTCGCTGTCACATTCCTGAAACTCTTCGAGCGATGCTAGGATAGGCTCAATGATGTGTCGCTCGTACCCCTCGGTGCATCGATATATTTCGCTGTTTTTTATAAGTATGCTCTTATTAGCACGTTTATCTTTCGTCACGAACTCTGTTGAACGCGATGTTCACTTTTACACTACCGTATCTTTTTATAGCGTCTCGTACTCGCTCTAGAACTACATTACTTGCGTCTTCTAAGAATCGCCATATGTGAACGAGAACGGCTCGATGTGATTAGAATTTATCACCGCACCTGTCAATATGCGACTCTCGAACGCGGCGTCGATCTCTCGTCAGACAAGAGATCGTTCGTTGCCATTCGCATACTCATCATTCACGTAATCGCTACCAATATGCACGTCGTTCCAATTGCAATCTGCGAGTCGCGCGATCCTCGCAGACTATCTGCATCCAACGGCGAGGCACGGACGCTTGGCACGACAAAGTTTTTCGAGCTGCTCGATGTATCGTCGCATCGTTGCAGCCACGCGAAACACTTCACCAGAGTAGTGACCTGGCCGCACTGCTCCAGTTCGCGTTCCACTCGCTCATGGTTTTTCATGTCTTTTTTACAGTCTTTAGATCACATCACACTCTTACACGGAGCACTTAATAGTTTTTCAATGTGCGCAAAGTGGACACATGCTGCACGGGAATATAATGTACATCGGCTCCGCATTCCAAGCACAACCATCTGCTGTCTAGTGTATGGAAAGAACAGTCTTTGTGCTTCCTGATGAGATACATTCCTTTAACGCCAATATTCCGCAAATAAATCCTATATGCTACACATAAGGCTGAAGTATCATCATACGTTGTATAATAACAGCAGATTATGCAATGCGTAGTACGAATGTTCAACGCATGGATTTTCGAAGGCTGCACAAATTTCTCTGCGTAATCCGTATTGCCATCGCTCAAACTAATAAGACAGTCGTTGGATTGTACTTTTTCGTTGGACGGTTCTTGGTCCATTATATCCTCAAATTCTATTTCCATTGCTTCAAATAACTTGTCTGTATTCACACCATCCATGTTCTCAACGTCTGCACGATGGTCAACCATATTTTTTGCATTATACTTATTGCGATCGATTCGGCAATATTATAAGGCGCCAACTGAGGTGCCGCACGTTTATATATTCCATTTACGACTTCTTTGTCTCTTTGTCTACCCTCCCTATTGGGGGGCATCGACGCATCGACTATCGCAGCATCGACGACGTGTCACCAATCTCTTCTTAGAAAAAAATATTGTTATTGGCGCTTCTATTAACGCGTCGCGACGTGTCATCGATCTCGCGATTCTTTCCAGACAAATGTCGTTATCAACGTTTCTGACCTTGAAAGAAAGAACTATGAGAAAGCACTATGATTTCATTATCTACCCCTTCATTGATGGCGCTTTGTTTAGCAGCCGGCACATCGATGATGTGTCACTGATCTCCTAGACAAAATATCTTATTTGCGTTATACAAGGTGCGTCCCAAAATTTTCCGAACTTTTGAAATAAAACAACAACGATTTACTTTTTTTTTCAAATTCAAATTGTTTATTCAAAGTAGTCCCCGTCGGACTCAATACAACGTTTGGCACGATCTAAAAGCATTTCAAATGAGTGTTTTATGTCGTTCAAAGGCACGTCCTTCAGAATAGTGGTACAAGCCCTTTGGATGTCTTCTACGTCCACATACCGCTTTCCTTTCATGGACAAATGCATTTTGCCGAATAGGTAGAAGTCACAAGGTGCCATATCAGGCGAATACGGGGAATGGTTGATTGTTAAAATGTGATTTTTAGTCAAAAAATCAGTGACAAGTGTCGAACGGTGAGATGGCGCATTATCGTGTAACAAGCGCCAACTTCCTCCTTCGCGATATTCTGGCCGAATACGACGAATGCGGTGCACCAAACGCTTCAAAACGCTTACATAGAATACAGCATTAACTGTTTGGCCTGCTGGAACGAATTCTTTGTGCACAATACCCTTGGAATCATAAAAACAAATGAGCATTGTCTTCACTTTTGACTTCTCTAAACGCGATTTTTTGGGTTTTGGGTCGTTTCGCGCCTTCCATTCCGCGCTTTGACGCTTGGTTTCTGGATCGTATTGAAAACACCACGTCTCGTCACCAGTAACAATGCTATAAAGGAAGTTTTGGTCCTTTTTTGCTTCCTTAATAATGTCCTTTGAATGTTGAATTCGATGCATTTTTTGATAGTCAGTCAACTTGTGTGGAACAAATCGTGCACAGACTTTTTGTAGGCCCAAATGTTCGGTCAAAATGCGATAAATCGTTGATTTGGGGATGTTCAATTCCATTTCCATGTATCTCACTGAAGATTTTGGCTCATGCTTGATGAAATTACGCACAACTTCGATGGAATTTTCGTTAATTGTCGATTTTGGGCGACCTGTATGTGCGTCGTCATTTATGTCCTCACGACCGTTCTTGAATCGCGTATACCACTCATAAACACTGGCACGGGCTACACAATTATCACCATAAACTTGTTTCATCAAATTATGGGTTTCGGTAAATGTTTTACCAAGTTTAAAACAAAACTTAATATTGGCTCTTTGTTCGAAGTTCATTCTCGTATCGATGTATACAACATACTGACACTTGAGACGCCATAACTTCGTTTCCACTGAACCAAATGTCATGAAATTTTTACTGGAAGTTAGCTAGGGATGTACCTTTCAAACGCGCAATCGAACACACGGATGGCGCCACCCGACCTATCCCTATTGAAAAAGTTCGGAAAATTTTGGGACGCACCTTGTAGTATCACGACGCATTTTGGGGTGGACGCGAGATCCGCGGCGGCAGCGGTCCCCAATGATACGTGACGTGTCAACATGGTGGCATCTATCATATCGGTAAATATCGATAACGCTGGGACTTCCCCGCGCCTTCTCCTTTCTTCCCCGCGCCTTCCCGCCCGCGCCCACGAGTATCCCTCGCGTTCCGCGCTCCCCTCAGAGGACCTGGGTTAGAAACCGCCTAGTAATACCTACTAATTTGATTAGAAGAATGTTCAAATTCTTGATAAGGAAAAATTTGTCAATAAACGTTAAATTCACAAATGTTTTATATACATGCAGACGAATGGACTTAACTTAAAAACAAACACGGATTGCTTGCACTACTCATATGCTTCCTTATAAAGCCGTGATCAGACTATGTATTGAAGATTGAGATTAAGATTAAGATTGACGTTCGACCAATAAGAACAGAGCAGGTCGAGATTGAGATTGCAGATTGAAATATAGAGTTCCGTTTATTTTTCCAATCTTCAATCTCAATCTCAACCAATAAGCTTCCAATATTTAAGCCACATGACTAACCTCACGTGACTAACTTCACAATGTATTGTGTATGTACAAAATAATAAATTATAAAAAAAAGGGTTATAAGAAGTACAAACACATCACAATTAAAACATGTGAGTGCAATTAAATGCGTATTCAATAATTTTTATTATGTGTGATTCTAGCTATCCGATATTCTTATTAATCTCAATCTTAATTGCTGTTGGATACAATTTATAGTATGATCAAGCAATCTTCAATTTTAATCTAAATCTTAATCTCAATCTTAATTTCCAATGTCAATTTCCAATGTCAATTTCCAATAGTCTGATCACGGCTTTAGACACGTTAAAACAATATTAAGATTTGAATTGGTTATAAGTTATAGACTCTCTTATTATTATTTATTGTCATTGCTTGTTTAGAAGTCCCTTTATTACTTCGTAACATTCAATTTCAAACTACACGTCAAAATAAAGTGACACGATATTAATCTGAGGAATGACTTATTTTAATTTATATCTTATGAAAATTGTGAATCAATATTTGTGAACTTTTTTGTTTCCTGTTGAGATAAGTCATATGTTTATTACTGATTTTATAATTATTAAACTATAATAACTAACTTGAACTAATTATTGAACTAAGTAAAATTGTAATAATTTATATAGAGTATTGATTACTGCATTTCTGCCAATCTGCGAGTGACTTACTTTCAATGATTATATTTCTATTTTTTTCTGAAGATGACTTCAAAGTGAGTCGAAACGTTCGATACAATAAATGAAGATAATCGCCAATACCTGAGTATTATCTGCATCTCCTAACTCTTCGCTCTTATATCAGCGTTAGACTCTCATTAGTTTTGTTCAGAATTTCTAATTGTTTTTAAGATTGAGAATCCTTATTAATATATTTATGTAATTATTTATGAAATTTTTAGTTTTTAGTTTCTTGAATTTTCATTTTTTTTTTGGTTTATTACTAAAAAATTACGTTTGCGTATGGAGCATGTCTGATTAAAAAAAAAAAATTTAAGTCACATTAGCTATGATTCTTTATTTAATATGCTGTAAAAAGTGTTAAATTTGTTAATCAGACATGCACTCTATATTCAAATGGAAAAGGTATCCACTTTTTAAAGTCGTTTAACTGCAATAGTTTAGTGCATAAGTTTAATTGCATAAATTTTTGCAAAAACTTGTTTTGTTATTAATGTGATAGTGCAACTCTTGAAGAAGAAAAATCATCTCTGTAAAGTTGAAGTGTGACTGCTTAAAGATGAAGAAATTAAGTTTACCGCAGACAGGTTTTTAGTGAACAAATGGTTTTTTGCAAAAATTAATGAACATTTCAGGCTCGTTCAGGGCTAGATTTGTCATTACGAGGGCTACATTTTATGAGAATTTCAAAGCTTTGCATTTAAATCTTAGTGAACAGAGAGTGAGTGAAAAAAGGCCTTTTTCGGGATTTTTTATTTTTTGCTACTGAACTAATAGATAAGTTTAATGTTCCATATCTCATTTTGTAGATATTTCGAATACTACATTTCTTATATCGAATTTTTTTTCATACAATCAATATCTTTTGTTTTATAAGCGAAAAACATGCTTTTTGTAATTATCCAATTTTTGTTCGCATATTCTCTTCATAAGTCTCGAGTCTCAAACATATGCATTTCTTTTCTGATGGTCTTTCAAGACTTTCGTGAAAAGAAATGCTGGTTTTTATAATTTTTTTCCGATAAAATTTTACTTCTATTAAACTATTCTTGCTACTCGAGATTATGAAGGAGGGGCATACTATATAACGCGCATGAAAAAATCATAAACAATTAAATATCTCGTAACGTTTTAACAACATTTGTATTATTTTGGATTAATAGGAGGAGTATACTATTACTATAATTTATTAAAACTTATATGTTATTTAAAATGCTCCCCGCTCCTTATTGATTCCTAGGGTCGCCGAGATTGCCGAGAAAGCATTTTCGATCGCTTGAAACAAGCGACTAGTGTGAGAAGGAGCTCGCTAATGCTTAAGTGTGTGGCTACCGGTTTCGCCAGACTGCCGTCTGATTCTGTGTCGCCACTGTCAACGTAGAGTTCTTGGCTGAGTAGTCAGGAGTCTTAATAATTTTTTGCAAATAGAATAATCAATTTTTTTTTTATAACGTTTTTAACAATATAACCAGATATATATGTAATTTCACTGTTAGACATACTCAGTTAGGCACCAATTATTATTTTTTATTATATAATCATGATCTATGAAAATAGTATTTAGAAACTTTTATTCTAATGAGTCAATATTTGCTGTTTCGTATAAGTTATTTACTTTTTCCTCATTGCTTGTAGAGCTGTGAGAATTTAGTAACGATAATTTATTCGATAATTGAAGTTCAATGTTGTGTGTGTTTTCTAGAATACAATTTTTCTCATTGCTCATAGATTCATTTGTTAATTGAAACAGTTCAGTTATCCTGCAGAATACAATTCGCACTCGAAGAAACAGACACATTTATAAAATGTAAAACTTCTATATGATGCTTTAAATTGTTTGGCAGTAGGATTGTTATTCCAACCGTCCATTCTTCTAATCAGGGGAAAAAAAGTTTCGAGATGATCTTGCGACAATTTATACGTAATTAAAAAATCTACTCCATCGATGTTAAACAACTCTTCTGCCAAAGCAATAACATTTTGTAAATTAATTATGAGCCCAATAAATGCAATTTTACGACTACTTTCAAATACAGAAATTTTGCTATCGTTAAAGAATTAACCCACAGCACAGAAAGATTGCAAAAACATTGAAGAATAATTTCACTGAAACATTGCAATGTTGCATGGTAGTTACGAAACGTTACTGAATCATTGTTGCAAGATTTCCAACAATGTTAAGATGTCCATTTTTTTGTTATATGACAATGAAACGTTCCAGCAATATTGCAACGTAATATATTTGGATAAATTTTTTACGAAGACTCTAAAATGAAAACTATTTTCTGTACATGTATCTCACTAATTTTAATTTTTCTACAAATCGCATTTTTACTGATATATGCTTCCCAAAAGCAATTTTTTTATGATAAAATTATAAAATATTCCAATAAATATAGTATTAATTCTGAAGGATAAATTTATTCATAAGGATAAAGCATATTGTATGTGTGCCCCAAACAAACTACAAATATTATCCACGTTAATATAATAATACAGTCGCTTGGTAAGTTAATCATGGATTAAATTAATCGCAGTGATTCTTTTTAATTCGAAGCCATTTCGAGTCAATTGAAATCGATTAAAAAATGGTATGAAATTTATCAATAAAGTTGCGCTGATTTATTCTTGCGTTCACATGAGGCATAAATACATCATCGATCGCATAATTAATATTTCGATAAATCGATTAATAAATATATATATATATATATATATATATATATATATATATATATATACACACACACACACACAGAGGACCGAATAAACATGCAAATCTTACATTACAGACGCTTGAGACGACACGATACGCGACAATACTACGGCACGGAACTTCGACGCAACATATGATCCGCGATAAAAAGAAACCGACAACGAGTGACGAGGCTGTGGCCTTGGCGGACGCCTTAGAGTTATCCCGATGACAAGGGCCGTTCCGGGAGGCGACACGCGTACGCGAATCCCGCGAAACTCTGTGCACGGTAATGCCACGTGCACTCACTATTACACGCCCGATAGAAATCCGATAAGTTATCCGCCTCCCGGACGCGGAAACCGGCGACTTTACAGGGGTGACGCTTGTTTCACCGTGACTCCCTCGTCCCAGTTGATCTTAGAAAGCTCTCAATCCGCTGGCGTCCTGTGTCCTCTCGCGTGCTCTCTCCAAGCGGGCCACAGCTCAAGTGCCGGGCGCTAATCCTCCCGAGCGCACGCAGGGCTCGTTATCCCCGCGAGGGGGCCTTATCGCGCCTGATTGGCGCGTAGCCCCGCGGCTCTGCTAATCGCGGAAACCGCGTCATGCCCGTCGCATGTCCTGGCGCGCGAAATTTGAGAGATCGCGGGAGTTTTTTTTCAGGCCGCCTCGTGGCCTCGAGGCGCCTATCCGGGGCTCTCGCCGCCTTTGGGGTGTAGAGTGGCCTTCCCCGTCATGTCGTACCGGCTCTCGATCCTCTTTGCGCCTGTAAGAGGGTGCGATAAAGAATGCTTTGCGATAATCAAAAGGGCGTAACAATGAAGGAAGGATATCACCTGCGTGCAACCCGGGGTCAGGTGTCGTGCGCCCCCGGCGGGTCCGTCATCAGCGGTCGTCTCCCAACTCCCAATCCTGGTTCTTCCTCCTCTTCTCTCCGGTGAGGTGGCGTCACTCCGCCAAGGTAGCGGGAGTCGCCGGCCTCTGTAACCCTCGGTACGGGAATACACCGAAACGGGAAAACGAAACGACAGCGCGGAACGCGTAAGGTACGCAAACGACGACGCGGGAAAAGCGCAGGTGCGTCCGCCCCCAAAATGTGAAAGGACCCAGGACGCTATACTGCACTGTTCGGTCAAGAAAATAGGGCCATGCGGCCCTTGTGACGAACGGAAAACATCACGTCACAATATATGTATATATATATATATATATATCTATATATTGAGTTATATTAAAATACATAAATTTTTTTTAATAACTAAACATATATAATATATATATTGCGTTCGCATATCTAAGTAAAACGCATATCTAAGAATTACTTTATAGTAATATAAACTTTATGAAAGTCATATCTTAGTAAACTTTGACATTAACATTAGATATTTATTATAAAATTATATTAATTATACAACTTGCATTTTAATTACATAGCTTTATATGAAGAATTGAAATATATAAAAAAAATCTATGGTAAAGTTTGTATATATTGTATATATGTCATTTAAGGTGAATAGGTATATACATATATTGTATTATATGTATATACTTATTAAAGATTTATATAGTCCAGGAAAAATATTAGGAATAATAATAGGATGAATATTTATTTTCTTAACATTAATTAATATTTTAATAGCATAAAGAATCTATATATTGGGTATGGGAATAAGTTTCCGCCCATTGCAGAAAGATGTCGTTAGTAACATTGCTCGTGTGTTTGATAGAACGGTAAGACATGTTTTTGAAAGATGTGTGTCCAAACTTTTGAGCCCAATAGATGGCATTCGTTCGAAGCATAGCAAAGAGTAACTTTTTTTACGTTGAAGATGTCGGAATTTATTCCAAAAAAGCAACATTTGCGGGAAGTTTTACTCCATTATTTTATTTTAAAGAAAAGTGCTGCGGAAACGCATCGTTTGCTCGTAGATATTTACGGTGAGCATGCTCCATCGAAAACTAGTTGTAAAGAATGGTTTCGGCGATTCAACAGTGGTGATTTTAACGTGCGTGACAAAGAACGCGAAGGTGCACCGAAAAAATTTGAAGATGCAGAATTGTAAGCATTACTCGAAGAAGATTCGTGTTTATCGCTCGATAGGTTGGCAAAAGAGTTAAATGTTGATAGATCCACTGTTGGAAAACGTCTACACGTAATGGGAATGGTGCAAAAAGAAAGAAATTGGGTGCCATACAAATTGAAAGAGAGAGACATGGAAAGACGTTTGGTCATCTGCGAGATGCTTCGTCAATGACGACAAAGGAAGGGTTTTCTACATCGTATCGTAACTGGCGATGAAAAATGGATCTACTACGATAACCCTAAACGCTTGAAGGCATGGGTGATGCCAGGTGAATTAGGTCCATCAACGCCAAAACGAAATATCCATGCTTCGAAGATTATGTTGTGCATCTGGTGGGATCAAAGAGATATTATATATTATGAGCTGCTCAAACCGAAACCATCACTAGCGATCGTTATCGGCTACAACGTTTAAACCAAGCTTTGAAAGAAAAACGACCGGAATGGGATAATAGGCACAAGTTGATTTTATTACATGACAACGCTAGGCTACACGTTGCAAAACCGGTCAAGAAATACTTGGAAGGAGTAAAGTGGGAAATTCTGCCCCACCCGCTGTATTCACCGGACATTGCCCCTTCAGATTTCCATTTGTTCCGATCCATGCAGTCGGCTCTTTCTGGAGAACGATTCAATTCTTATGAAAGTATCAAAAAATGGCTTAATGAATGGATCGCTTCAAAAAACCAGATTTTTTTCATTCGAGGAATCCGTTTATTACCAGAAAGGTGGGAGAAAGTTATCGCTTCTGAAGGAGCATACTTTAAATAAACTCACTTATATAAATTTGTTTAAATAAACACATTTTTTTCATTTAAAAAGGGCGGAAACTTATTCCCATACCCAATATAATACTTATAAGCATTATAAACATTTACCTTGAGATCATCAATAGCATTAGCTGATAAATAAATTCTTGTTTTTTAAATCCTGTAACATAATTTTCATTATTAGTTGTCTATTTTATGAACGTTTATATTTCTTCATCCAATTTGTATGTTCTTGCCTATTGTAATAAACATATTTTAAAAATCGAATCCATTTTTCTTTCTTACAAAAATCTGCTTCTGTGAAACACATTGTATTAAAACTAGAAGTTTTTATAATAACTTTCTTTTTTATATATCTGTCTGTTTCATATGATAATAGTTTTCTGAAAGAAAAAATTTATTTACAATATTTACAAGACGTAGAGGAGACCGGGGCTAATAGACTTATTTTTCAGTTTCGAATTTTTACAGACAAAATTAAGACTTATCGAAAAAAATGAATTCACCAGTTACTACATACATTTGACTATCTAATAATATTTTAATAATAAGGAGAAACTGATAACTAATATGAAAAAAGCATTTTTCTAACGCATTCTATTTGATTCAACTAGCTCCGAAATCGGGGTAATTCGACTAAGATTATTAAAATTAAGATTAATGTATTTTAAGTTACATCTTTGACTACATATTAATAAAACTTTTATAAAAATATATTTTAAACACATTCGCTTCGCAGGGTAAACAATGCTTCTTTTTGCAAAATTTGTTCATTTCGTGCAAAAACACATCGAATAAGCCTTCGTTTTCGAGATTGGAGGAAACTAAACTTATAACATTTAACACTGAGAAAAATCTCTTTAAAGGAATAAAATTTTGAGTAAATATTATAAGAGTCGTCACTAAATGAGTCATACAGTTCCATGCTGTGGTTAGTCTATTATCCCCATCCGTTCATTTTTTAAAAACATTAATAATATACGATAACAGAGACACATAAACAAAAAAAAATCTGTTGGACTTTATTAAGTAAGAACTATACTTACTATCTAAGTAGAAATCAAATATCTCAGACAATTATATACGATAGTAAAACAAAAACTTTAAGAAAATATTTACTTACGATTTTTTTAAATTGTGGCATAACTTTTATCATAGATGTGTTCGCAACAAGATGTTACAGCAGACTTAGCGGCAGTCGCTGCGTGCTCAGACACATTTACGCATGTCTCGCATGTTTTGTTTTTAATGTAGGATTATTCTACTTATCCCTATATTCAACTGACCCCAGTCTCCCCTATTACATATGACAACATTTAATTGTTTCATTTTTGAATGTCTTACCTTTTGTAATCTATCTTACTGTTCACGAATAATGGTTCAACATCACTGTTATTGTTATTATTGGAATCATTTTCATTTAATTATTCAATTTCCATTATTTTGTCTATGGTTTCACTACAAAATTACATACATACATACATACATACATGCATGTTAATTAGAATATCTTAATATATTAGGTGTTGGAATTAATTCGTAGCGTTTTTAATGAAAGAATGTTATTTATTTCACATGAGCATTAAAAAATACATTAATGAAAGTACTTCCCATCACTTGTAAAACGCTACGAATTAATTCCAACACCTAATAGTTTTAATTTATTAGCAATTTTTATTTTAAAATATAACTTTTTGTGTTGCATATGAGAAGGATTTGCTGTATTTTTTAATCTCCTTGATTTTGACATGTATTATAAGTATTATAAGTATTATAATCACTTTCTGTGAAATGATCACTGCAACCCTTGCAGTTTTGCTGACAGTATAACCAATTATATCTATCCATTTCTTTCTTTTTTCTCCATTTTTTGGCAAACTGTAAACATTATGCATACATTACACATATTACACATATAATTCACTTATGCTGAAGAACGTTTGAAGAATAAAAAAGAGCTTGATATAATTTACCTAATTATATTGTTACGTTTACAATTAGATGTATAGTGTGACTACCTATGAAATGATCGTTGCAAAAGTGAGTTGTATGATTCTTTACACATACAGCAATTCATTTTTATATTTCACAAATTTCTGTTTTCTATATATTTTAGCTTTTTAAAGCTAGAATAGCTCTATTTCGCTATACGAATTATGAAAGAGAATAAAAGTTAGATGTGGTTATGTCTAGGGTCCCTAATGTTTCCCCCACTTTCTTCTGTTAGAGAGAGAACGAAAAATCTAATTGTATTTCCTCCTTCTCGCACGCGCCAGCCATTGATATCCTTGTCTGGCATATGGCAATGCTCGGTCTATCTATATTATGCCCTGCACGCAGTAAATGCGCAATGGAAAACCGTCATGAGAAGAGATGCCATGAGATAGAAAAGAGATGCCAATAAGTCACGTGATCAGCCTTTCTGTGACTAGTTCTTAAATATATAAGGAGATGTCATGGCGATCTAACTTTTAATTTTCACGAACTTATAAACTATATATACCACTATTTATTTCGGATTCTTTCAAAAAACGCATTGAATAAACCTAATTTCGTTCATTCTGTGTGTATATATAACCACTTCGAGTATATGAAAGTATAAAGTGTTCTGCGCATGCATGGTTTTACAATGCGCATGTGCCACAAGTAATACTATCTGACAACAGAAAAAGTGGGGAGTTAGCAATCTAGTGTTATAATAGAAGTCTGTAGATTGAATATATATTTCTTGTTTATAACTTATTGTTACGTTTTTAACTTAAGAAAGCTATAGCAACTATTACTGTAAAAGATGCAGTAAAATATATTTGAAAATATATACTAAAATATATTTAAAAAAAACTAATATAGAGGAAAAGCCTTATGAGATAGGTGCTTGAGATAGCGGCGTTTCTGCTAAACTAATAAACGCTATCTATTGGCTCCATCATAAATTTATTGCTCTTGGATTGATAATTATTTAGTAGAAAATTCATTATTAGATCATACCTGTAGTCATTATAAAAAAAGATTCTAGAATTTAGATGTCTTCAAGTTTCATTCTCATACAGCACAGAAATATTGCAGCAACATTGCAAAAATATTTTATTGCAAGATTGTAACATTGAAAAAATATTGCGAAATATTGCTGCAATATTTCAGCAATATAGCAGCAACGTAAAAATGTTCGTTTTAAAAATATTGATATGTAATATTGCAGCAATATTACAACATAATATATATGCAATATTAGGTTTTGCGCATAGTGGAGGAATACTTGCAGTATTATTGCAGAAACATTGTAATAATGCAACATTGTAATATTACAACGTCATTGCAATATTTATTATAAGATTTTGTATTGTATGTTACATTTAACTCCTACTTCTAATTTTTTATATTATACATCTTATATCTTATTATTGTGTCCATTATTATGCATTATATTTAATCCTTACTTCTAATTGTTTTATATATCTATAAATTATAGGCACAATTCCTATAAATTATAGACATTGACTACATTTACACCTTATGCCCGTTTTCATTAATGTAGATTAACTTTAATCTCGGTTCAATTTATTCTTCGTCTTTTTCTAATCTTTAGAACTAGAAAAAGACGAAGATAAGTTGAACTGAGATTAACATTAATCTATATTGATAGAAATGGACATTAATCGGGTTTAATAATATTCGTAGTTAGAAACTAACCAGTCATTCCATTTTTCAGAGGAATATAATTATGAGATTGATCTGTTTCATAAATACAAATGTTATGAAACCCGATTAAATGTGCCGTGTAAATGTGATCATTAATTCCTATTCTTCCATTATATGCAGGTCCTTACTTTATTGAGTTATACACAAATCAATATATACAAGTCTTAACTCAAAGTGAACTTTCTAGCAGAGGCACAAATCGACATAGTGACAAAAGTCATTCTTGTCTTTGTTTCTTACTTGATTTTTGAACATGAAGGATGACTCTTGTGTCAATTTGTGTCTCTTGCTGAAAATATTTTAAATATTGCTGCAACATTGCTGAAGTAATATTGCAAAAAGAAGTCTTCGCAATGTTTCTGCAATATTGAAATGTTGTAGCAATGTTGCTACAAGTTTCTATGCTGTACGGGTTGGAATGAGCTTTTAAACTGTTTATTATTTAATAAATATTTGGCAATAAATTCTTCATATAATGAAGTATTCATATAGAGTAAGGTCGTACTAATAGAAAAATATGGAATATGTTGCTTAATTACAGAAGTTAGATTTAATGATCGTAAAACCGAGAGGCGTGGAAATATGAGATATCCAAGGTATTTCTAATATAAGATTAAAAGTAATAAAAAAGGCTCTGTACTAATAAGCAAAAGATAGTACAAAAGAAGGGCAAAGAGCCATATCTAATATAAGATAACTCATGCTTCCATGTTATAGTGAAAATCGTTGCTATAATATAAATGTTATTACAATAATAAAAAGGAAAACCGGAATGAACGTTGAGTGCCTATTTCTGTGATTTCAACTATCTGAAGACAAGTTCTGAATATAATATATCGCATACTCATTTTTCGCGCACACTGGCTGTGTTTATTTGTATTTAAGAAACACTAAATAAAATTTTTTAATTACAATACTGATATACTTTATGTTTTATTATTAATTTCTCGGGGTATCTCATATTAGAAGCACAAATTTTTGACTTTGCGATTTGCTCACTTTTTACATTTCTTTAATTTAAAAAAAAAATGGAATTTGAATTAAATTTTATATAACATTATCTTAAAGCTTATTAAATTCTCTTTAAAATGACCTATCATTTTTTAAAATTCTGCCCATAGACTTCTATAATAGCATTTACCCAAAATGAACTCAGTATCTCATAATAGGGGCCTTTCCTCTATAAATGTACATATATTATACAAATAACGTCAACCACTAAATTTCAGTGTATAACTGAGAACGTAATCCTCTTCATAAATTAATAAATTGATTTATAAAAAGATACTTATTTTTTTTAATTCAGTATAATATTTATTTTACAATACTAATCTTATATTAAGTATTAAATTTTTCAACATTATAATAAAAAAATACGCAGATATTTTTTTTTTAAAAGATATTGATACAAATAATATAAATATATATTAATAATGTTAATTTAATATACTTATAATGTTTAAAATATTAAAACGTAATTTTTATAATATGATTCTTATCATATAACTCTAATCACATAATTCGTATTACATAATTCGTGATATTAAAATTAAAGCATTCTATTATAAAATTGAGAGTACAAATTAGTTCGATACGTTTTCCAAAAGATAGCTCCGGCTGTTGTGAATGGTTCATAGTGACAACTGATTTTGGCGTTTTCAGAGAGATTAGACATCTGCTAATAATATTCAGTTTATATCGCTTTCATACAAAAACCTTGATTTTTTACTATGTTTGAAATGTCGAATTTTGTGTTAACCAAGCAGCATTTGCGGGAGGTTCTAATTTTCTGCTTTAATTGGAAGAAAAGTGCAGCTGAAGCCCATCGAATGCTTGTCGAACTTTGGTGACACTGCTCCAACTGATAAATCATATAGGGAATGGTTTTGACGTTTCAAGGATGGAGATTTCAGCGTTGAAGACAAGCCTCGCTCTGGACAGCCAAAAAAATTCGAAGACAAAGAATTAGAGGTGTTATTCGAAGAAGATCAGAGTCAAACGCAAGCTTGCAGAATCATTGGGAGTAACTCAACAAGCCGTTTCTGCACGATTGAGAGCCATGGGAATAATTCAAAAACAAGGAAATTGGATGCCTTATGAACTAAAACCGAGAGACGTTGAAAGGCGATTTTTCACAGCTGATTCAAAGACAACAAAGAAAAGGTTTTTTGCATCGGATTTTGACTGGAGATGAGAAGTGGATATTCTACGACAACCCCAAGAAGAAAAAATACTACGCTAAGCCCGGTCAATCGTAAAAAAACATTTGGAAACGCTCAAATGGGACATTTTACCTCACCCGCCATATTCTCCGAACATTCCTTCTGATTATTAGTTGTTCCGAAGGATGCAGCACGATTTAGCAAGTCATCGGTTCACTTCTTTCGTAGAAATCGAAAATTGACTCCAAAATTGGATCGCCTCCAAAGACGAGTCATTTTTTCGAGATGGAATTCGAAAATTGCCTGAGAGATGGGAAAAAGTAGTAGTCAGCGATGGACAATACTTTAATTAATCTGTTCATTCATTTTGTTTTGAAATAAATGCATTTTTGAATACAAAAAAAACGGACCGAACTAATTTGTACTCCCATAATTAGTTATGAGAATTAGTTATGAATTTGTTATGAATTAGTTATGAATTAGTTATAAATTTGCTTTTATAACGAAGTAACTTCGTATAAAATAACTGTAAAATACGTATATGAAAATAATATTTTAACCTGAATTAACTGTCAATTACTAGTCCGTAAGAAGTTTCGAGTAAAAATGCCAACCTCATTTTCAGAATGCAATGTTGCCAACTTATCGATAACCATTGAACATAAAACATTAAATTACTTGCATTTTCTAATAATAGAATATTAACATTGTGATTCATAATTAAAAATTAGCAATCAATGTCTTTTAATTTTAATAAATCATAAATTAGTCTTTCTTATTATTAAAAGATTTTCATATATTGGGTTGGTGTCACCAATGAAGAATAATAGCATATCCTCCTTACCTATCCCGCAAATGATCGATCGTACATTCTTAATTTTTGGGTGTGTTCCTTTTTTACTGGCAGTGCAATCATCATGACATCACAACAGTGCACTGCCGCAGCCATTCCAAAATTACTGTGGTACTGTCAGCATTACTGTAACATCGTATTTCAGAACGACTTTGCAGTAGACTGGCAGTGTAAACAGACATGGATAAACGTACTAATCTGTCGATAAATTTTGAACGAAAACAGCAGCGATAGTTCTTCCGAAGAAGATAAGCTAATTATGAGACCAATTCAAGCAATTTGATCTCGAGTTAAAAACTATATGGACACAGTTAATAAATATTCAGATGTGGAATTTAAGAGTCATTTTCGGTAAAATGATATATGTGCATCTTCTGCAGTTAAATGTAATGTATATATTTTTTTATTTCCTGGATCGAATATTTCGACGCGTTGTGCTTCGTTAAGCGATATTGCTATATTGTACGCCATATTGTACTGTAACTACTTCATCTCGAAAACCGCAGTAGTCTCAATGACAATATAGCTATCATTTATGATGTCATTGAGAGTACTAGACACTATCGCAGCGCGCTGCGTAGTAATAGCGGAACAATTTTTCAGTACAGGCATATATATCGGAATACATCCTTTATATTATTAGAGATCCCATCGCGAGTTGTGCATCTATTGTGTATGCAGATGAAATGTAAAATATATCGAGGTTTGTGTTGAGAGCAACACTAAACCGCAAGGATGTCTAAAAAAAATGTGATCAGGAATATTATTACAATATTTTTGATTAAAAAATTTTTAAAAAATGACTCGCGTATGTTTATAAAAGGGCTACCGTTGGAGAGGATCTGTAGATTACGAAAATGGTTGGGTGCCACCTTTAAAGTGATTACAACCCTCTGGCAGCCATAAAGAGGATGAGTAATGAATGAATTTTTGTTCATTAAATGCACCCATCGCGTAGTTCAATAATTTTTGCACTAGATCGTAGTTTATTATTTACGACGGAATAGGGTTGCCTTTAAAAAACTGGTCCAAAGTGACGATTGCCAACGTTTTAAAAAAACCGCTCCGATCGGCAAAAGCGAGTTCAAGATAGGATGCATTCAGAATGTCTGTTTAATCTATATTTTTAGTTCTAACGGAATATGCCAATCAGATGCAAGAGTTCACTGAGCGCTCAATAGCGGTCGTACTGAATGCACCTATAGAAGGAGCTGAGCACGGCTCCGGGCGATGAACAAGGACGCAGTAACTGATGATTGAACGTGTGCGTGCGAATTTGTGTTCATCATATACGTTCGACTAGAGAGAAACTTCTGTTTCGACCGTTTACCTGGCTGCCAGAGGATTGTGATAAAATGACACCCTACTATTTTCGTAATCTACAGATCCTCCTCTTTCCAACAGTAGTCCTTTTATAAATATACACGATGGATCATTTTCTCAAAATTTTTTAATCAAAAACGTAATTGATATTCCTAGTCACTTTTTTTTAGACACTCTTGCGGTTTAGTATTGCCCTCAATACGAACTTCGATTTTTTTTTACATTTCATCTGCATACGCGATAGATGCACAAATTTGCAGTGGGATCTCGTACTATATATTGGGTCATCTAAAAAGTATCCGCGGTTTTTAGATGACCCAATATAATATAGGACATGATCTGGCCAAATCGATCTCCGCAGGGTTGCCAGATTAGGCGATATGTCGCCTTTTAGACGACTTGGAATAAGAATTTACGACAAAAAATGGCCGAGAGCGACATGTCGCAAATTAAGCGATTTTCTTTTTCCCTCCGGCGACTTTTAGGCGACGCCGTGACAGCAGCGCCGAGACCTCCTTTATATATCGTCCAATAAGATTTTTACATCTAGAAGAATATATCAATAGCAAGTAGCGCCGCAGCGGGCGCTCATTTTCAATTGTTGCTGAACGCAGTTATTGAATTTTTATTGGTATTACTGCAAGGCTCTTGATGCCAGTGCTGAAAATAGTAGTGCACGTTTATTATACTACTAATAGCTAATAGTTTTAAATATTGGAACGCAATCTGTCCGTTAGTTCGATCTAGAGACACTGCTAGTGTCTCGGCGCTAAACTATGCGTAGTGACACTGTTGTGGTTAGCTTAATCGAAGATCTGAGAGGTATTAACGCGCGAATTTGAAGATGGGTAAACAGAAAATACAAAAAACATTATCGCAAAGAATGGGAAAAAGAAAACATTTTTACAGATTAGTTATCAACATTTTTAGAATTGAACTGACACCTAGGTCGTGGTCCAATTCATGTTCATGCTTAAAAATAATTTTATTCTTGTTTATCAAATGTTAAATATAGACAAATGATGCTCATGAGCGTTCTAAGCTTGAATCGAACCGCGACTCTAAAGAGTGCTGTTTAAGGAAAAATGCTATCAATTTTCGCACATTTATGAAATCAAATGGCCTTTGGCCAAGATCTATTAATTTCAAGGGCTTTCTTGTAACAGTGTCAATTGTAAATTTAATTTCAAACATGCAAATTAGTGAATGCTCTGAAATTAACTCTCAAAATCTGAAATTAACTCTTTAACGACACACCATGATCAACATTTTGATTGTAAATGTTAAGAAAACGGATGTATTTCGGGAGGCTCTCTATCGCGTCCTAAATCCGATTATGGTTGCCGATTGTCGGTTTTCGCCAATCACGTTACAGCTAATCTGCACTTGTTGCATCATTATTGTTAAAATGAAACCGGCAATCGTAACAATCGTAATCAACAATTTGTGGTGTGATTACGGCTTAAACTATTTAACAATGCCGTCGAAGGTTTAAATGAATAAATAATAAAAGTTGTAGTATGGACTTATAGATTGGCTAGAAGAGAACAAAAACACAATCGATAACAAAGAGACTCGATGTAAAGTATGTGAAATAAATTTACGCGCACACATGCAGATTTTATAAAACATGCCAACCGAACTCTTCAACGAAAATGAATAATCTAAATGGGCGTGTTCAGCCTAAATTAA
The DNA here is from genome assembly GCF_024713525.1 of Acromyrmex echinatior. Classification (NCBI taxonomy): domain Eukaryota; kingdom Metazoa; phylum Arthropoda; class Insecta; order Hymenoptera; family Formicidae; genus Acromyrmex; species Acromyrmex echinatior. The sequence continues at coordinate 133,420 of NW_028259062.1, forward strand.
AATATGGTAAGTATTTTTTATTTTATATAATATAAATATTGTATTTATTCACAAGTATTCTCTCAATTGAGAATAATAAAATTGTAATTTGTAAAGTTATTTCATTAATAAATTTATTTTTAAATTCTCTAATTTTTCGGCTATTATCTCCTAATATATACATATATTATAAACAATAAGATAGGAAACAAGACCGTTTATAAATAACATTACAATCCGAAGCGCCACTACGGTCTAAGTATTAAGATGTTGAACTAATATATATATTATTCAAACGAATGAATTAATTTCAGAAATAATAATTACGTGTCGATATGGTTGTCGACATTAACGCAATTAATCTGAAATGTAATAATCCCCCCAAAATTCCCCAAATTAATCTTAAAAAACTGTAATAAACTTATTGCGAAAAATTTTTTAAGATTAATTTTTTAAGATTAATTTGGGGAATTTTGGGGGGATTATTACATTTCAGATTAATTGCGTTAATGTCGACAACCATATCGACACGTAATTATTATTTCTGAAATTAATTCATTCGTTTGAATAATATATATATTAGTTCAACATCTTAATACTTAGACCGTAGTGGCGCTTCGGATTGTAATGTTATATTACATATATTATAAATATCAAAATGATCAATTGTTTCAGACGCAACTACAGCCACTATAGAAGCGAAAACTATAGATATCAAACTTACTGTTCATATTGTTATACAAGGCGTAAGTACATACATTTCCTTTTTGAAAAACTACACAAACTTTAGCAGTATTTGCGTTCTCATATTTTTATATTTTTGGAAAAGTCATCGTTGGCAAACACTGTTAAAGTTTGTGTAGTTTTTCCGCAAATGAAATAAATACCTATACACACTTTTAAATATAGGCCGGTATAATATTCATTATTCATCAGAAATACAGAAATTTATGGTACAGAGTTTCTCTCTTTCTCTCTCTCTCTCTCTCTCTCTCTCTCTCTCCCCCTATTTTTTCCTTTTTTTTCGAAAGCGCGTTTCAATTGGGCGATTTTGGGCGATACGAGAGCCCTCTATCGGCGACAACGTCAAGTATCTGGCAACCCTCAGACTCCGCTCATTATTTCGGGAGGCGGTGGAAGGTGGAAGGCGGGAGCCAATAACCAGAGAAGTGTCGACTGTCTCCTGAAAGGAAAGTAGTTTATGTTACACTGTGTCTGACTGTGTTCTTGTTGGAAAACACCAGAAGTGATGATCTGTTGAAAGGTTTTTCTCTCATCCTCAAATTGCTCGTGATGTCGATCAGGCCACTATGGCCCGATCTGCGACCACGGGCGACTGATCCGTTGTGGTTCAACGCCGATAAACCATGCGATGACGAGAGCGAGGTCGCCGCTCTCGAAGCGGAGCATCAGGCCTGGGTAAGTGTGTAAACATTCTTGAGCGCGAGTTAACTATAACGCATGGTCCACATTTTTTTATGTTTATTTCAGAGAGATCACGTGCGGGTGCAGGGCTACGAGCACATTCCAATCGGGAAGACTGTGAGTGATGTAAGTTAACCTAACCTAACCTAATCTAATCGACTAGTATTTTGTCTTGTATTTGTATTTTCAAAAGTATTTCACGACTTGGAATTGTTATCGATAGTTTTGATGATGTATTATTATTAATTCCTTCATTTTGTTTACTATCAAGGACATGTGTATTTATTTATTTCTCGTCTCTCAATATGCACATATATAGCATTTTGATCATTCGGTATAATGTATCTTGATCTCATCAAGTCGAAGTCGATTGTCAAGTTAAAGTCAATTGATTGCACTGTTCAACAAGGATTTCATCACACGAGACAAGTGATTCTAGTAGGTTTTTTCCTTACATAATAAATCTGTAATTGAAAATGTAGTTTTTATCAGGTTTTGATCTGATCAAGAAAAACCAGGTTAAAAAGTGATAAACATGTTTTTAATTATCTTTGAAGTTCTAAAAAAGAATGAAATGTAAAATGAAGATAAATAAGTGACACGATAAAAATTGAAATGTCATGTCTTGAAATGTCTCTCTGATGTTTCTAAGACATATATATATGCTATCTGGATGTAATTCTTATTTCTAGGATGATAATATAGTAGACACATATTGTAGTTTGTGTGCATTCCTAAAAAAATCTGCTACAAAAAAAATTTTATCATGTTATCGATTCGGCACATAATTCGATAAATTACAAATGCAATATGTAAATTCACATGAAATTATTTAAAGCACTCAAGATGCACTTTGACCATATAGGTATTTCTTAGTGATTATGTGTTTGATGTGTTACTTATTTATCTTTGTTTTAGGATTTGAACTTTCATTTGAGCTAACTTAAATTTCTATGATGTTTCATTTTTTAAAAATCAATTTTAAAAATGGTCAAAAATTTTTTTTACTTTTTGACCTAGTTTGTCTAAAAAAAATCTAATGTACATTTTCAATTACAAATTTATAATTTATAGGAGAAACCTATCAGAGTTACCTGCCATGTGTCACGAATCATGAAAAAAAATTTTTTTAATATTGCACAGTGTTGTCGAATATTGACTTAAAGCATGTAATTTTTAAGCAGAGAATTGATTATGTAATAAGGTAGAAAATTAAGTCTTGTGTATCTCCACGATGATAGAAATTGATTCAAGATGAAAAAGAATTGACCAGTTACATTGATTATGTGATTAAATTGTCCGAATTAGATTTGTTATTCATTTTCTATCTCAGATTTGCTAGAACTGAACTCTCGAACCGATTCTCAGCATCATGGATACAAGACTTTACAAAAGTACGTGAATTTATTTAAATATTTATAATTTCATTGGTCAACATCTCATGAATGTACTCACTTTTGTATGTCGTTTCGATCCTTAAAATAGGTTTGTTTGCATTGTCAAAAATTCCCGAAATTTGCAAAATTTTAAAAGATAAATATATTTTTGGATATTGAATAGAGAGAAAAAAAGAATGCAAAAAATACAAGTAATGTGAATATAATACTTAATGATAATAGAAGACAAATTAGTATATATCGTAGCAAAAAAGGAGGATGAATACACACACACGTGCGTGCGTGTGTGCGTGCGTGCATGCGTGCGTGTGGGTGAATGGGTGTGTGTGTGTATATGTGTGTGTGTGTGTGTGTGTGTGTGTGTGTGTGTGTGTGTGTGTGTGTGTCATCAAAATTTTTGTCTGTTATCCTTTGTTAATAGGCCAAACTAAAAAAAACATGCATTTCATTCCCCAACCGGGAGGTGAAATGTGTATGTTTTTAAATATATTTTTAGACTGCAGAATTACATGGAAGCAAGCAGTTTTCCATAAACGCGAAGGGAACATGTGTAAAAATGAAGTGAGTAAATAAGCATACAATTTTTGCCATAAAAATGAAACACATAATCATCATTTTTAATGTTTAAACTCTTAAAAATTATCAAATATGTTTTGTTATGATATAGTTGAAATAGAGAAGGAAATAAACATACGAAAACTCGAAAGATGTAAAACGAGGATCAGTATGTCATTTTTCTGCTTTCTTAAACTCTAGACTCTTAGATTATCACGCTTATCCATGGTCTTCTAAATTTCTGACACATAAATCTTAAACTAAAAACCCAGATACTTCAATTTCATATGCTTGAACTGTAGACATATAAATCCCAGTCCATTAATGACAATTTAATTTTTAATTTAAATGCGATTATAATTGACCTTTGATGTCAATTTCATTCATAGAGCACACAAATGATTGGCTCTTGAAATATGAATTATAGAATCGGTTTTTAAAGACCAAATGATGTACAAAATCCGATGTGCATCATGCAACCTCTCCGCAGTGCACATCGGATAATGCTGATGTCGACGATGGAATTGACATCGATATATAAGATTGAAATCTCTTGGTTTTCAGTCTAAGATTTATGAGCGTCTGAAGTTTAGAAGTCGGATAAATTCTAAGAGCCTGGAGTTTAATTAAAAAGGCGGGAAGATAACATGCAAAACGCGTGTATCTGATTCTCGTCTTACATCCTTCGAGTTTTCATATGTTTGTTTTCTTCTCTATTAAAATTCTATTACAACAAAATGTCATATATTTGATGGTTTTGAGAGTTTAAACATTAAAAACAATCAGTATTTATCTCATTTTTATAGCAAAAACCTTATGCTTATTCACTTTATTCACATTTTTATATTATAAATCTCTTCATGTTTATGAAAAACTGATTGCTCTGCGTAATTCTGCTGCCAAAAAATAATTAAAAAATATACACTTCTCGGTTGGAGACAAAAATTAACGACTTTATTCACCCTTCTTTTTTTCTTTTCTATTTAATTTTAATAATCTTTACATAATACAGTAGTATAATACGTAATATCATTTGTTTAGTAAATAAACAGCAGAGAAAAAAATCGAAATATTGCAATAAATAAAATACAAATTGATTCCTAAATTTTTTTTATGAATAAGTTATCTTGATTATTATTCATAAAAATCACTTAAATTATCTTGCACATTCTGGAGATGTTTGTTATCTTGCAGAAATAACCTCTTTTGTTTAAAATTCAAATTTTAAACAAAAAAGAAACAAATAATTTTTTTTCTTCGAAATTTTGAACGAATAAAAGATTATATAAATAAAATAGATGAAAAAATGAAGTATATTTGAATAGTTCAAATAACAAAATCGTATATTTTGACAAATTGCGCCATCGTTCAACTTTAACGTAGTTGTTATGTCGTTGTATTCATTTTCTTTACCATCGGTTGGAAGTAGGACGACACTATCATTGGTATCACTTCTACATTAAATACTGTATATATACACACATAATCTGCTATATAATAATTAAATTAAAAATATTTTAATCCCAACTTATAGTAACAAAATTGCGAAGATTGCAAAAACACATTCGGTATCATTAATGTTCTAATTATTCATACACATTTTTAGATTGAATTCATCGCATTTAAATATTCCTGCACAAATGACTGTTTAAACATTTCTTATTTTTATTTATCGGTATAGGAGAAGTTTGATAGACACGTTTCGACATGAAATTTCGCTTCGTTTTTGTTTTTCGATCAATTATTAAGAAATTCGAGTGTCCAGAGACCCGGCGTCCGGGACTACCCAAATTTTTCTTCTATTATGTATATAACATTTTATATAGTTTATTAATTATTTATATGTTTTATTAATATTATATTAATTATTTATATATTTTATTAATATTTTATTAATTATATTGATATATTAGGAATGTGATTGTTTTAATTTTGAGGATTTTGCAAGAGATGGCATTGATATCAGTATTGTTGAAGATATTCCAATTACAGCTATTATTTTTTATTTCTTTAATATTATTCCATTTAATCGTTTACTATGTCTAACAATAGACATAGTAAACATTGCCGTTTATGCCATTTAAAAAATGGAAGTTCCTAAAGAGCATTTTTGGTATGCATTGCTCTTGTTTTTTAATCAGACAGCAGCTGAAGATCATAGAATTCTGATAGAAACTTATGATGATGTTGCTCCGTCAATTAAAACGTGTGAATATTGATTCTGTCGATTTAAAAGTGATGATTTTAATGTTAATGACAAAAGTTGGAAAATGCAGATTTGCAAGCATTATTGGACGAAGATTCAACACAATCCACTTCAGAACTTGCCAGAGAATTAAATGTTGATCGTATAACAATTATTAAACGTTTATGTACGATATTGTTTAAATAAATCAATTTTTTTAGAAAAAAAATCCTCAAAGCTAAATCTCATTCCTAATAACTTATTATTTATTTTTTCAATTTTATATTAAGTACTTAACTATTAGGCACAACCTTAATACTATAATCATACTAGCGATTGCTGATTGGATTGCAATTGTGATTGTGATTGGCGATTATTTTTCAATTAGAGCAAAGTAATCGGTGACTGTTTTGCTCTGGTTGGTTGAAAACTAATCGCTAATTACAATCGCATTTTAACCGACAATTGCTAATGTAATTATAGTTTAACGTGATTCATGAATATCTATATAGATATTGATATGGATAGATTTGATATGTTCGACATTCGAAAATGCTTAAATCAGAACTCAAATCGGATTAATGATACATAATGTATTCTAAATTCTAATATATACCTAATATATTCTCTTGCGCATGAAAAATCTAGTTCAGAGGATCGGAGGGAGAGGAAGAGGAAGAGGAGGAGGAGGAGGGTGAGGGTGAAGAGGAAGACGAGTCGGACACCCACGAGGAAGAGGAGGAGGAGCTCGACGAGATCGACATGGAAGTCAGTTATTCCCATCATCCGCAGAGGTCTAGTCCGACGGACACAGTGACCGCTCCCGTATCCATCCGGATGGTCAACGCATCGAATTTAACTCGTTATTCTTAATTTTTTTATATTGATTCGGTTGTACATATCTGTGATCGCGAGTCTCGTATAATTATTTCTAGTGAAGTAACATATTTTATTAAAATAAATTAAGTTAATTAAGTTTTGTGACTAATATAATTTTAATGCGAATTATTTATAATTCTATAGCTTGATGGTATTAATGATGTAAACATTCTAAACGAATAAAGGTCTATATCGGTTTTCTATTCCTAACTTTCATTTTCTTTCTTTTTTTTTACGACAACAAAAAGTCGCCGTGCTTTTTTCAAACTTAATTTTTTTAATCAGACGGCAGCTGAAGATCATAGAATTCTGATAGAAACTTATGATGATGTTGCTCCGTCAATTAAAACGTGTGAATATTGATTCTGCCGATTTAAAAGTGATGATTTCAATATTAACGACAAAAGCTGGAAAATGCAGATTTGCAACCATTATTGGACGAGCAGCATTTCGAAATTGAAATTTTGCCATTTTCTCGTTCGCACTTGAGTTTAGGTCAAGAACCCGACTGGTGGCAGCCGTAAGCCGATGTCGTCTCTAAGCGGTGCAAATTCCATCATGACGATGGAAATTGCACGATCAGCGAATTTGACGGCGCAAGGCGTCACGGGCGCTTCTTCGCGGACCGAAGCCTCCGCTCTTTCAGGCTGGAAACAGTCGACGGAGTATTACTTGCGGACAGTAATGTCTTCATTCCTAGCGTCGAGAGCCTCTTTCCAAGAGAAGAGCGACTCGCGCTTCGTCCTGAGCGGTCGAACAAAAGCATCCGTCCTTTTTCCTTACCTTCACGATCCCTTCTCTCTCTCTCTCTCTCTCCCTCTCTCTCTCTCTGGAACAGGCCGGTGAAGTCGGTACTGCCTCGCTCGCTTTCTTTCTCACTCTTTCGCAAAGGGCCGTGGAATCGCGTCGTATTCGACCGGGACACTCTCCGTGTACCCATCTATACTAGGTGTAAGTACACCCAAGAATGTATTATATGTCTTTATACAAGGTGTCCCAAAATATGCGCTTAAAGACTCTACAGCGAGAGAATGAAAAAAAATCGAGTATTGCACGGTCGTGACTTTTCAATCCCGGTAGTAATCTTCTTTCCCACACACAGACTTTAGCTACGCTTAATCGTAAGCAATGGTTAAACAGTCGTACAATGATGTTAATTACCTCCTCGTTCACGCTAGAAAAAAAAACAGTGTCATGGTGTCAGCGATTCTGAAAACGGATGACGACAGATTGTCCAAATACAAATGTTTGGCCAAATTTTAAATGCTGTTACGGTACAATAAAAATTATTATTCGGAAGAAATCATATGGACGCTTTTGTTACTCAATCTTTTCCATATTTTTATATTCCGATCTTTTCTGGTACGAACATCCGGACATATGTATCTGTGCACATGTCTTATACGTATATACTTTTATATACATCTAGTTTATATGTGTGCACATTTTTATATATACATATATATATATATATATATATATATATATATATATATGCATGTATATACATATACACAATGTGCCAGCTCTCCCGGCGTGTAACTGAAGTAAAGCCAGGTTGGTGCCCCCGCTAGGGTGAACGAACGGGTACGCTCAGGCAAAAGCGAACCCGTGTGCCTCCTCCTTCACCGCCATCACCACCTCCTCCTCCTCTAGCAACAACGTTCTCCTCCTCTTTCTTCTCCCCCGGAGATCGGACGGAGATCGTCACTGTGGATTCTTGTGTGAAGCGAAAAATGCAAAAATCGACTGCTCACTGAATAGGAATTTTGTGAAGTTGCGATCACCGGCACGAAATCAAACGCGCATCATTCGTTTACATATTAAATTGTACAAGCTGCACGATATCGATCTACTGTGTTTGGCGTGCTCGTGCTAGCGCCCGATAAAGTCTCGCGCTGGTAATTCAGATAATTCAGCGTGATTGTACCGCTCCGATACGCATTTCTATATATTCTAAACAAAGTGCAATCAAAGTTGATTACTTCGCTTAATTGACCTGTTTATTATTACTTATTATTAAACATTATCTTATAATATCTTAGATAATGAAGAAAATTATACAAATAGGTGATTAATTTCAATAAAATTAAATTATTTAGGATATTAGAAAAAATTTTCTGATTGATCGGATGTATCGATCGGATCTTCCATACTTGCGCACTAATAACTTATTGCGTGTATGTGTTTTAAATATCATGTCCTAAATTCTCATGAATATATCGTTATCAAAAGTTTTTCATATTTTTGTTGTTTGTTCTTCTTTCCAACAATTATTATTAATTTTTAGTATGATTTCAATTGTAGATGTATTATGAAATTACATTTATGCAATTTCGATTCATATTTCTAATAGCAACGCATAATAGTTTTCTAATAGTTTTTAGAATTGAAAAATAACGAGAAAAAAAATAAAAAATAAAGGTTTTTTTCAAATGTGATGGAAGACTTTGTAATCTTATTCCCGTCGATCAGAATTATTTTGTTGTGTACTTACTGTATACTATTTCTCGAAAGACTTTTCATCATTTTTAAACTATTCGAATTCCGCGCGCATGATAAGATAAGAATGGAATAATTATTTCAATAATTCGAATATTTATTTTTCGAATATTTATATAAGATTATGAATAAATATTTATCAGAAATATAGATATTCACGAATTCGTAAGTTAACAAGGCATTTTTTTTGTTTTGTTTTGGTTTATAAAATGAAAATTTTAATTTTATAAAAAATATACGTCAAAATCTGTTATTTAAAATTACATGATAAATCTAGATTTTTTAATATGTTTTTAAAATAGATTTGCGTTTAATCTTCTCTAAAAGAAAAAAACGTACATTTTTTATTTAATTATCCGTAATTCGAGAATTAAATTGCTGTAAATCTATCATCGCTTTTAGTATCAAAAGAATATTATTATAATATTTTCGTATTAAAATATTTTTTGCTTCCTAAAGTGAATTTATATTCTCGATGTAAGATAAAGAACCACGAATTTCTTCTAGTTACGCTCAACTTAGCTAGGTTAGAATTTTGTTATTTGCCTCTGATGATATTACGTTTCCAAAGACAGTTATGCACGCACAAAATATCTAAGCGTTCAGAATGCGTGTATAAATCCCGAGATTTATGAATCACGAGTTTCGCAGATGGTAATATCGTCTAGATTTATGAATTAATACAGGTCATATTAGATGCATAAATCTTGACGCTTAGGCAGATGGAGTTGTCTGTGTAGAATTATTTGACAGCCTCGAGATTCTCGGACAATTCGTCGGTAGATTATAGCATGTTGTCTTTCGGGGACTTTTTTAACCGTTTATTTCTATTTATTTCTTCAAATCCTTTAAACCTTCACGCGTAACATATATTTTAACGTATCTTTAACGTATATTGAAAATAAAGTATTTGATATTTGTGACTGTAATTGCATGATAAATTAATTATGAATAATGAAATCGAATAAGTTAGAAGATAATATCCATGAAAGCCTGAAAAGCAAATAAGAACTTTTAATTCATATTTTTGATACCAGCTGTAGTATATTTTTCTGCATTTACTCTGATAGAAATTTTTTATTGAAATTGTAAAGAATAATAAAGTATTATTCTTATTGCATATTAAAATCTATATCAATTGACCTACTTTCAGTATCACCTACTATCAATATTATTCAGTATAGTACATTAAGATTTCAATAATATTTTTTAATAAATCAATATAAAACATTAAGATTATAAAGAATTCAATAAATTTTAAAATAAAAATCAATGAACGCAATGAATTTAATGAGAAGTTATTCATATCGGGGGAATTCCTGTTTATGTGATCCAGAGATTACTTACAGGACATCTTGTGGGCTGTAAAATGAGTGCCTCATTATAACCTACATACATCTATTGGACATTCAAATTCGTAATCCTTTGGATAATTCTATTATTCTGTAAGATTGAAATATTTCGTAAAATATTATTATTTATTAGCTTTGTTGATACAAAAATATAATCATGTCTCGAACTAAATACAAAAATGTATGTATCTTGTACAAATGTAAATAATGATATATCTGAGTTTCGGTTATAAACATCTATAGAAAGCTTGAAATTTTATATACGAGAAACGACATCATTTAGTAGCAATTCTGGAAAGAAATTTTTATGAATTCAACACTTTTTGTTAGAATGCAAACTGATTTCCATATTTTTTCGCAAGTTTGAATAAACTTTAGTATTTTTTTTTGTCTATTATTAATTCCATTATTTTAATCCTATTGTTTCTTTTTTGATAACTTTCATTAATAAATCTATAAAAATAATATATATTTTTCGTTGTCATTATTCTTCAAATATTTTTATTAATTTTTCTTAAAATTTATAGTATTTCACCATATTTCAGTGTACAAGTAATAAATTCGTAAAAATATTACATATTTTACATTACTTACTTTTCATTTTTTTCATGCATCTTTAAACATTATCTTTAAAGTTTATAGTATTTCAGCAAAATTCAGTGTTTAATTTTTCTTGAATAAATCTATAAAAATATGAAACATATATTTATATTATTTTTCGTTTTTTTTAATTACTTTATTTTAATTAATTATCTAAATTAATTATCCAATTTTATTATGTATACAATTAATAAATAATTACAGTATATAAAAGAAATCACATTAATAATAATTAAAGGTAGACAAACAGAAGAACAAATTTTTTAAAAAACGTATAATACATAGAAAAACCGTTAGAGTTATGTTAACATTAATATCAATTACAGATTAAAAATGAATAAGTCAATAAATCAATACATATTAAAATACAAAACTATAAATGCCTTCTTCAGTCAAACTGTTTGTCAAAAATTAAAAGAGTAATGCAATGGATACAAAAATTTTATAAGCTATTGTGCTGCATTTAGAGCAGAGAAACTTGTAGCATCGACAGTGTCTGACAACGTTATGAGTTAAAAAGGAGATAAATAAATGCGGAGACAGTAATATGTGGAAGAAGGAAGGAGAGAAATATTAGGAAGGGGAAAAGGAATGTATGATGTTAAAATATGTTTCCGGCAGAGATTCCGTATCATTTTTCTTATTAATCCCATGTTTCTGCTTTGTTGTAAAAGAATTCAATGTCCAAAATTTCAATTTTATCCCACTTAAAATTATAATTATGATCAATGCGGTGGTGATTGGAAATCACCGATGACCTTCTATTAATATCGGAAGCATGTTCCTGCAATCTTGTCTTTAATTGTCTTTTTGTTTGACCCACGTAAATAGCATCGCAATTACCGCTTTGTCACAAGAGATCTTATAGACTACGTTTTGATTGCATAATGGGTCCAACCCATCCTTTCCTTTTTTAATGAAATTTTTAAGTGAATTCGGAATAGAATAGGCTTTATAGTTGAATGTATTAACAATTGGAGAGAATTTTTCAGATATGGATTTCACGTAAAGAATTGTGAAAAACTTCTCTTTAACTTTTTTATTAATAGTTCTGTTAGTATTATCCATATAAAATTTAATTCTTTTTTGTATAGAGGAAAAGAACTATAGTGGATATTCATTATTAAAAAAAATATTGATAGTATTAATTAGATTGGTTTGCTGGAAACGAGGATGCCATAAGCATATTATTTTATCCACAAATCCATAGATTACTCTCTTGTGACAAAGTGGATGCTGTGCGTTAAAATGAAGAAATCTATTGGAAAAAATTGCCTTGCGATATCCGTCAAAAACAAGGCTCTGTTCCTCAATCGATAACATAGTGTACAAAAAAACTTAATCTATCATCAATGCCAACTTCTATAGTAAATTGCAATCTAACGTGTAAAGAATTAAAAATTTTCAAAATATCGTTAATGCTCTCTGATGGAGCTGCTAAAATGATGTCATCCACATATCGAAAATAAAACAACAACCGTACAGATAACCTCCCAATTGCAATTTCCTACAATTCCTGCATAATCATATCAGCAACGATTGGGGATAAAGGTGAAAAAGCATTTTTAAAAAAATTTTTTTTTTCTGTTTGTCTACCTTTAATTATTGTTAATAGTTTCTTTTTATACATTGTAATTATTTATTAATTGCATTTGTAACTTAATAACTTGTTTTTTTTTTTAAACTTTCTTTTAAATAGTCTTAAATAGATTAATAGATTTTCATTGAAGAAAAATGCGAGTATTACGAGCGTCCCGATTATATTAAGCGATTTCAATGTTTCTCTTTTAATATCTTAATGAACCATATATTCGTTAAAACAAAGAAGAAAGACATAAGCATTTGATACGTATCTACATTTTTTTAAATCTATTTTATAACGTACATTGTTTTTATATTATGAGAATCCGACTTTTATTGTAATATTATTATTCTATTATAACATTGAGACTCGATCGATGTCGAAATGTTTACTTTATTAATACTTTTTACTAATCTAGTTTTAAATATTAAACGTTATTAATTTTAATTGGCTCGATACTTATATCTGATTCTACGAGTATATAAGTTTTGCGCTAACCTAATAATAGTCGGTAATAATAAATAAGAACTATTAACCTATGCGTATTTGTTTATTAGTTAAAATCGATTATCTCACCGATGAAACACATCTAAAATTTAGGGAAAATAGAGATGCCTTGTTATTTAAAGTGCATGAGGGAAGAGAGGGTTTCTCGATGGTTGCTACATGATTCACTGCGCTAATGTCAACTTGACCTACTGGCCTACATGCAGGTCGATCCGAGTTCTTTATCCAAGGTCTTCGGGCGATACCCTTCTTTGCATTCGCTGCGCTCGAGTTTCTCTGACAGAAAAGCGAAGCGGCTCATGGAAAACGGATTGTCGAATTAATATAATAAAAAAAATAAATAAATAAAAGAATACTATATTTAATAATTTTTTACGTACCTTCATAGATAATAATAATAATAATTATAATCGTAATGAATTATAATTATAATTCACAAAGATATAATAACAGATAATAATAATTTTTATTATACAAATAATAAACAAAATTTCGTAAACATTTTCGAAATAAAAAAAATAAATCTTCAGACAAATGAGAGTGTAAACGCAATAATTAAAGCGTAATAAATCTTACAATTAGTTTTTGATGTACGTTCTTCATATACATATAGATAAGGTTCGTACATTTCGATACTCGGTTTAGAATTTTTTTCGGCGAATAAGTACTTATATATATATATTAGATAATAATAGAAAACTTCTCTTCCTCGAATATGTACAGCCACAAAAGATTTATAGATCCAAAGTGTTGTAATTCCATAAATTATAAATTTGATTGAATTCTGCAGCATAATGAATTAAGATATCTTGAACTATTTAAATTTATCAAATTATAAGTGTAAACTGACTAATGTAACTTACTATATATAAGAGAAGAATCGTTTTCACAAAAAGACGGAAAAGTCACATTAGTCAGTTTACTTATATTAATTTGAAACTTAAACAGTTCAAAATATTCTAATTCACTACGCTGCAGAAATTAATCAAATTCGTAATTTATGGAATTACAATACTTTGGATTCTATAAATATTGAATATTTAGTGGCTGTACGTATTGGAAGAAAAGAAGTTTTCTGTTATTAATATGTAAATAACTTATTCGTACGTACAATTCGAAACGTACAAATCTTATGTATATGAGAAATATACATTAAAAACTAAGGTGAACCGGGCTAATTGTGAAAAAACGCAAAAAACGCAAAAAACGAAAAAACGCAAAGTTAGAATTGAACATGTCATTTTCTTAATTTTTATTATTTGTATTAGGTATACAAATAAGTTTATATGAGAAATATACATTAAAAACTAAGGTGAACCAGGCTAATTGTGAAAAAACGCAAAAAACGCAAAAAACGAAAAAACGCAAAGTTAGAATTGAACATGCCATTTTCTTAATTTTTATTATTTGTATTAGGTATACAAATAAGTTTCCGCCGTTCGACAAAAGACGGCACCACTAGCAAGCTATGATTAAAATTGTCTGATGTAAAACATTATATCGTAAGGTTGGACATCTGTCAACAACATAATCTTGAAATACTAGCGATTTTGTATCATATATTTTTTTTGTGCGAAAATGCCGAGTTTTGAGCTGAATAAGCGTCATTTGCGAGAACTTTTGATTTACTTCTTTAATTTGAAGAAATCTGCAGCTGAGGCTCATCGATTGCTTGTAGAAGCATATGATAAGGCTGCCTTAAGTGAGAGAAGTTGTCGTGAATGGTTTCAAAAATTTAAGAACGGTGAATTTGACGTCGAAGACAAAGAACGTAGCGGAAGGCTGAAAGTGTACGAAGACGCGGAATTGGAAGCATTATTGAATGAAGATTCGTGCCAAACGCAAAAAGAACTTGCATTTACATTTTGACTTACATCAATAAAAGATTATGTATCGTTCTTTCACAATAAATGCTTAATTTTTGATAAAAAACGGCGGAAACTTATTTGTACACCTAATATTTAATTCTTGTACAAATAATTATTTTAAAGCTTCTATTATTAATAGGAAAATATTAGTAACCGAAATTATTTTTTGTTTACATATAAAAATAAATTTTCTAACCTTCTTCAAAAGTCACATATTATTCCATATTGCGGAATAACATGTGACGGTCTAAAGGGTGATTGTGACAATAACGATTATTGAGATACAAATCAAGTCTATTTGTAAAGAATGAGCAAAAAACATATTAAAAATTTTAAGCATGACCGCTTATGTGAAAACATCAAATATGATAAAGAAAGCCAAGATCGGTTTTGGATGTTGCAAATAATACATTATATATTCTTTTATTAAATCAATTTATTCCAGATATAATTGTGAGCCGATAACATTCGTTTTCAACAAATAAAAAAATTAAATTAAATTAATAAATAAGAAAGAAAGAAAGAAAGAAATTTATTGCGAAAAATATTATCTGAACTAGGATTCGAACTTGGGACCTCTTAACTTTCCGGGAAGAGTGTTTTAATTTAGGGGGGATTATTAGCGTTTCAGAATGATTGTGATGAAACTGAATGTCGGCTCGCAATTATATCTGGAATAAATTGATTTAATAGAAGAATATATAATATATTATTTGTAACATTCAAAATTTGACCGATCTTGGTTTTCTTTATCGTATTTGATGAATAAAAAAACAATAGTAATTACAAAATGCAAACGATATTTATTTTTATTATTACAATACGTTCAATCAATAAAAATGAACATTTAACATATCTTTTCATAATCAATATACGAATATTTCTTATCAGAAATAAAACTTTCTTTCGAAATATAGTTCGCGGCATGATCTGTAAAATAATTATATATTTTTGTTAACAAACTTTATAATACATCAAAATTATTTATTTTATATAAGACAACATTGAAAGATAAGGAAAAATAACAAGAAGATATATTTAAGGTTTGTTTTCTTATTTATAACTTTAAAATTATTACAAATTTCATTAACATGAAATTGATATCATTTGTTAATTGACATGAAATTAATTTATTTAATAATAAAAACAGATTATGCATGAATATTATTGTTGTACAAATATAGTGCAAAAATTGTCCAAAATGTGATATTTGAATTGTACTTACATAAAATTATTAATGAACGCCCAATCGTCAGTATTTCAATGTGTCGCATTCATAATAACGGGCAAGCCATTACTTAGCGCAATCGCGCGCGAAGCATATCGAGTTTCCACGATACTTATCGTCACAATTATCCCATATATTGAATTGAGAGTAAAGTAATTGTCATGTTCAATTAAAAAATTGTATACACAATTAATTGTACTATAACCTTGACAAAACTTTAATTTAGATTTAATAGAGTAATCTTAAAATAATAAAATAGTATTTAAAATAGCTTCATTTGGGAAAGAATTAACTTTGAATAGATATCTGCAAACTTATACAGCACAAATATCTTTCATAGATATTTCAGAAATGTTTCATGTGTGAAATTGAAATATCTCAGAAACATTGCAAAATGTTTCTGCAATAGCTCTAAAATAGCAAAATGTCTGCGATTCTTGCACTTGAAACCTTTCTGAAAGTGCTCTGAGATATTTCGATAACCTTTTAGAAAGGTTTCAAGTACAAGAATCGCGGACATTTTGCTATCTCAGAGTTGTCTCAGAGCATTTTGCAATGTTTCTGAGATATTTCAATTTCACATGTGAAATATTTCTGAAATATCTCTGAAAGATTTCTGTGCTGATGAGTTACTTCTTTTTGATATTAAATGCATTATTATTCAAGTGCTACAAAAAAAATGCATTATAAAATTTTACTTTGAAAAATACTTTATGTGCTTTCATTCTGGAGCCCAATTTTGAGACTTACTTTACAAGCGAAATGCTGCACTCTTTATATTCTCACCCAGGTGATTCTTGTTTACGAGTAAAAATGCTCTCCGCCGAGACCTTCTGTCGGCAGAGATGTGTAATTTATTACATGTGAAAGATTTCAGAAACAACTTAACTGAAAGGTTTGCAAAACGATTTCATATGAAATGTTACAGAGATAACTCAACTGAAAGTTTCGTAAAATTATGTTCATATTAACAATTTCAGAAATTTCTGCTGCAACATTTCATGTGACATATTGCAAAATTCTCTCAGAATTGTTACACATGAAATGTGAAAGATAGAAATAATTTTGAAATCTTACTAAAAGTTTTCTACAACTATCGGTGTTGTATAACTTTGATAACCTAACTTTTTTACAACGCTTTTTGGATTTGATAATTATTATAATATAAAATTTTTGTACTTAGGACAACTTGTGTCAATTTTTTAATTCAAATCGTCGTTGAACATGGAATAATATAAAATATAAAGTCTTTTTGAATTTTAATATATAAAACCAAGCATCGTCGCAATTATCCTACCGTCACATTTATCTTGATTGACCCTAATATAAGCTTATTACCCTTTAATTACTGCGTTCACATTCTCATTTGCCTGAAGATTAGTTTTCTTATAATATTATATAGATAATAACAAATAACAACAACAACAACAACAATAATTACTATAACAACAACAACAATATCAACAACAACAATAATAATTATTATTATTATTAATATATTATCTACTAAAATATATTTTTTTTTAAAAGTTATATTGTATTCATAAAAACGTTTTTTTAATTTTGTCGTAATTATATACATACTATAATGCTTTTAGAAAAGATTTCTCAATTGCTTATTTACTGCATTGTTGCTATTTAATTAATATTGAGGAAATACATGCTGAATAGGAATATTATAATAAATATAGTATAACAAATATTTAAAGTTTTTAAAGATGCGTTGCAATATTCATGCATTATTTGTAGCGTAAGTATAATGTACAAATTTAATTTTTCAAGCATGCAAGAAGAAAAAACTCGTAAAACAAGCCAGCCATTTACACGTTGAAGTCCAATCGTCTGATTTATCGTGCCACGTAGAAATCAATCGCCACGCCGCGCCGAACCGATTTCTCTCTCGTAGAATGGCAGTTACACCAGCCATGGGGAGGAAAGGGGGGAGGGGGAGAGAGGTAAATCTCTCGACCACTAATGCCGAGTTAAGCGCCCTAACCTGCCTCAAAAGAGGTTGTGCGACGTAAGAGATAATAAATCCTGGTCCCAGAGTTCTCGCGACGCCGACGGCGCGGCGCGGGCGCGGCGGCTGCGGCAGCGACAAGGATGTTGCTCACCGACCGAAGGCGAGCAAGAGAGCAAGCGAGGACGGGACTTAGGATAAACTGCGTTTATTAAGCTATGAGTGATATCTCACAAGAAGCGTGTACACGTGGTATTCTGTGATAGATGCGCATATGGTGCAAACTGAAATTAAATATTCATGATAAAAATATTAGTTACAAAAAGGATCTATGTAGCACCTACAAAGGACCTATTTATTGGCCAAATATTGACACAATTATTAGCACAATATAAGCTAAATATTGGTTAAATATTGGCCCAACATTGACTCAATAATAGCCCAATATTTAATTAATGTATTACCATTAAATTAATTACTACTAGAGCGTTGAAAAATAATAATATATATAACACAAAAATCATCTTACATACAGTTGCAAAATTCGTATTAAATTTAATGCACATTTCTGTTGTTAAAAACAGTTTATTTAAATTTTTGTGTTAATTTAGCACAAGATGAATATGTTAGAAAGAACACAAGTATTACGTAAAAAAATTTAAAAAGATAGTATTGACACTTTGTAAGTAAACAGGACTGCGTTCAGAATTATTATCTGGGTGCATCCAGATAATAATTCTCTTATCCTTGTTTAACAACAAGGATAAAACGACATCTAGGTGTATCCGGACGACGATTCTGAATGCAGCTCTGTGGCAGCATATTTTTAAAATAAAATTAATATATATAATATGTTAAATAAACGCATTTTATTTATCTTAGAATTTACGTTTTAAAACATATTATTATTATTATTATTTGTTCACTTACTCAGAAATTGCAGTGTTATTTTAACTACAAATGTTGAATATTAATTATTTATTATAAATTAATTAATTATTATAAATATTATACGAATTATTTAAATAACATAACCAAATTATGTTGAATTAACATTCGAATATGTTAAAAAATTCAATATAAAATTTTAACAAGAATTGAACAGGTTTTAACTTTTAACACAAATACAAAATGATTCTTACTGTGTAACGCGAAATGATTTTCTCGCGTTGCCATCGTGGATCGCCCCATCGAGGCAAGAAGTCGTGGAAGAGATGGAAGAAAGTTGGAAAAGTGGAAAGGAAGAAACGGAACGCGCGCGTGACGGAGCTAAGAAGAGCGGATGACCGAGGATGAGAAAAGAGAGAAGATCAAAAGAGAAGGAAAAGAAGGAGAAGACATATGCAACACAATAGGGGAGAAAAGATAGAATAGAGAGAATGCGATCTTTTGAGAAAGAGGACACGGTGCGCCAGGAGAATGAGAGAAAGATAGATAAAGATAGAGAGGAGAGGGGGAGAGAGGGGGAAGGAGGAAGAAGGAGGGAGGGAGGGAGGGAGCGAGAGAGAGAGAGAGAGAGAGAGAGAGAGAGATTGTTGTTTATTTAGCGCTCCAGAATAAATCTTAAGCGCAAAAGTAATACATAATTAATAACAAAATAATTACCAAATAAATAAAAAAAATATAAGAAATTATAAATGTACGTAATTGTAAATGAAATAAAAATGAAAAGTAAGCGCATATGTAATATGAAAATTAATGACAATAATGAAAGCCAGTATAATGAGTAAAGTATCAACAAAATAAATGAATGAATATCACAAAAAAATGATAATCATAAAAGATTAGTTAAAAGTGTGAATAAAACAAGAATCGCAGCGACGTCAACAGAAAAACAGGCCGCAGGTTATTTGCTCGAAAAAAAAATAAATAGCTATACAGTCCGCTTTTAAAGACGCACAGATGAAATAATGTAAGTCGCCTGGAATACTATTTCAAAATTCGGCAATATAGCTGCAAAAGGAGCTTATAAAATTCAGTACGACATTGAGGTGGTAATAGATGACTACTAGAACTTCCAGTAGAACGCGTGAATCTATTAATCTTGGAAAATAATGGCTCAGGCTTCCCCGTTAAAGTGATATACTGGGAATTAGACATTCTACAAAGTACATACGCCTCTCACTAACTTTAAGCCATCTTAAGTCGCGCAGATACGGCGACATATGTTTATTTCATCTGATCGGAAAAATGTACCTTACACATGAGTTGAGAACTGTTTGGAGTTTGAGATCCAGTTTTCATATCAGTCATCGAGTAATAATCCAAAATAGAAAAAATAAGCGTAGATATTATCTTATGCGAAGTGAGAGAGAGAGAGAAAGAGAGAGAGAGAGAGAGAGAGAGAGAGAGAAAGAGAGATTGATTGATTGATTAATTGATTTTATTAACTTCAATAGCTACATTAAGTAATAATAATAATAATAATAATAATAATAATAATAATAATAATAATAATAATAATAATACTTAATACTTACAATAATACTTAATTTTCTATATTACATAAATTCTGATTTAATAATTTCTTTTGAATTTCATTAACCTTCTCTACTCCTAATATATGACACTAGCATCCTCTTAAAGTCCTACAGTTTCTTTTCTTTTTTATTTTTTTTTTTTGGTAAATTATTGTACACTTTAAATCCATTATACAATAGTATTTTCTGTTTCTCTCTAGTTTTACATCTATTTATAAGTATAATTCCTTCTTATCTAGTTTGCTCTCTTCCCTCCCCTTCTATTAACTCTATTTTATTCTTTAAATAATTCGGACATAGTCCATTTTGTTATTATTTTATATACACAGATACAAACTTTGTATTCAATTCTTTCCTTTACAGACATAAAATGCAACGCCTCAAGTATGTCTTCAATTCTTGTTCTGTTATTGCAACGTAATATTATTCTCATCCTCTTATGCAGCTTTTCTGGGTACTTCATATTATTGTACTATCACTTAAATTCAATAATATCGATGAATAATAATAATAGAGTAATTATCGCCTTATATACAACACATCTCATATATGATGTTAAGTTCTTACTAATTCGTCGAAATAATTTTGACCCTATTTTTTTCCCAAGATAATTAACATGTGCTGCAAAGTTAAGATTTTTATCTATTATAAGACCTAAATATTTAATTTCATTAACTACTTCCAATTCTGTTTTTTCTAATATTACTTTCATGTTGCTTTCCAATACTTTTTTACTTATGCATCTGACTAATATAACTTTGATTTTGTTTATATTTAATTGCAATCTATTAATTTTCAACTATCTCTTAATTTTTCCCATCTCTGCTCATTAATAAAGATTATCATTTATTTCTTGGCTCGAATAACTTATTATATATATTAGTGCATCATCTGCAAATAATCTAATCTCACAATTACCACACTTAACTCATTATTTATATAGAGCAAAAACAATAAAGGTCTTAATATTGACCCCTGTGGAATTCCCATCTTCACTGCAACAAGTTCTGACAAAATTCCATTAAGTTTACTCTTTGTGTTCTGTTTTCCAAATAACTCTTAAACCAACACAGTTAAGTACCAGCTATCTCTTTTAATCCATACCACTCCATTTTATGTATCAAAATGTTTCTATCCAATAACTCAAATGCTCTTCTTAAATCTAAAAATACAACTCCTATCATCATTCTTTCACCTATACTTTTAGAGAGAGAGAGAGAGAGAGAGAGAGAGAGAGAGAGAGAGAGAGAGAGAGAGAGAGAGAGAGAAAATCATGTGAAACAATTGAAAAGTGAGTGAATCGGATTGGATAACTGCGAGAAGTTTCGAATCAAAGCCACAGGGACTTGAAAGCACGTAATAGTGTTTCAATGAAGCGACCGGCGATTACGTAAGTTCACGGTAAAGAAAGTAGGAAAAAGTAGATGGGCGTGTGAGTGAAAAGACATAAACGCAAGCGAATAGTGTGAAAGAGAAAGGAAACAAAGAGATGGAGAGATCAAGTGCAATGTGCACTGTGTGCAGCGAACTCGAGGTCTTTCGTTTAACATTTTACACTATATTTATATCTTTATATAGTATCATTTTCAGTACCAACTATATATTTTCTTAGTATATGGAACTATTGTGTATAATTATTACTAACATTATAGCAGTAACAATAAAATATAGGATAGAAGTTGTAATTATATAAACAGAAATAAGAACTATAAAAATGGAGCATCTAACCATGTTATTTTATTATGCTATTATATTATAGTAAAAGATACCAAACAATTTCGTTATATTGTATGCATTGTATCATAATTCTATAATTAAAAAAAAACTAAAAATTATATTTTTACCATGCGATATGTTTATACAATAGTTAAGCTTAATGTTAAGCTGCTATAATGATGCTATTTTATAAATGACAGTATTATACACAGTTGGGGAAAATTTCTGTTAAATTTCACGTCTCCCAAATGATCCACTCAAATTTTTGTTAATAATTTAATACAAAATAAATATATTAATAACACAAATATTATGTATAAAAATATCAACACAAAAATACAATACTGATGTAATTTATGAGCAAATTGTGCAAGTATACTTTTTCTTCAAAAAAATTAGCATTTATAATATGTTAAATTAACACATTTTATTCATTTTTTTTAGAATTTATGTTTTAAAATATACTACTCACCAAAAAATAGGAAACACTTTCGAACACGCATAAAATTGTGTATTAGGTGTTGGAATTAATTCGTAGCGTTTTACAAGTGATGGGAAGTACTTTCATTAATGTATTTTTTAATGCTCATGTGAAATAAATAACATTCTTTCATTAAAAAACGCTACGAATTAATTCCAACACCTAATAATATTCAGAACACCATACCTCGGTGAAAAATCATCGCAAACAAAAAAATCAGAAAAGCATTTGAAAGCTTAAAATCTTTACTTTTGAAATTAATAATAAAATAATAATAATAATAATAATAATTGAAATTAATAATTCATAATATCGATATTTTAATCTGACTGATCTTTTACAAAACTATACAAATGGTATATTGATATCCATAAAATCTAAAAATTATTTACAAATTTTACAAAGGTCTATGGCGTGAAATAAAAATCACACAAAAATGCGGTTTACAGCAGTCGAAAGAGTGAATCTTTACTTTATTTTTTTATTGAGCGTTTTACAATTTTTTTTGCCGAGTTATTGAACGTTGAAGAAAGAACGATCACTTTTCCTTCAACATTGAATAATTCAATGAAAAAAAATCGTACAATGATCAATAAGAAAGCAAATTAAAGGCAAAAGTTCATTCTTTCGACTGCTGTAAATTGTATTTATGTGATTTTTATTTCACGTCATAGATCTTTGTAAAATTTGTAGAAAATTTTCAAATTTTTGACAGATATCCATATCATTTGTGTTCGTAAAAAGTCGGATTGAAATATCAATTACCGATTTCGAAAGTAGAGATTTCAACCTTCAAAATACTTTCTGAAAAATCTAGTTATGATCATTTTCGATGAAGTTATTCTATCTTAAAGTTAAAGGATCATTTAGAATTAACGTTTAAAAAGGTTAAAGTTTAAAGTTTATGTATCTCTGCAAAAAAATGATTACGAAGCGATGTTTGAAGATTCGAATGCTTTAAATCATGTTTCTATGTAAAAATTCTATTATAATATAAAAATTCTATTATAATACAAACAGTGCCAATTTGAAATGAATCTTGCAAAATTAAAAAAAAAATATCAATTTTGATGACGTGCATGGAATAAAAAATCTCACAATCAGTTCTATGTTCTGAAAAAGAGAACATTATTTTGCTATGTACTTATATATTAATTAATTAATTAAATAAGAGAAGTGTCAATTGCGGTCAAAGTTGAATGTTGGAATAATATTTCTATATATGAGGAGCAGATTTTCAAAATGCGTTTTTCCAAAATTTATAATTTTTAGAAAACGAGAAGGAAAGCTACAAGAAAATGATGCTTTATAAAAAATAACAGTAAATCAATCAGTAACAAGATGAAATGTTAAACAAAATTGCTAAACAATTGCTAAAAATGTTAAACAAATTTTGTTTGTCTCTAGTTAAAGAACATAAATGTACTTCGAATATCTAAGTTTTTTCCAGCAAATAAATTAATGATGAAAAAATGCTTTTGAACATTCTGGAGTAGTTTATAATATGAGTTTTTTAACACTGAACACTACGCCATCTCTCTAACTCGTCGATAGAATATTAGTAGCACCTTAAAGAGCTTGTTATTTAACTCGTATCATGCTTTTCTAATTTTCTGTTACAGGAATCATCTCACATCGTCTTGGTCGGCATGCTCGTTAACGATGCGACGCATCGATATATATTGTGCCTTTTTGATACTCTTAAATCAAAATACACCTAAGAAATGCTCTTCTAGCATTTATCGTATGTGAAAATGAGAAAAGAAGAGGCGACATAGGAAGATAGGTAAAGAAGCAGAGAGAGATAGGGGAGGGGAGGAGGGGGAGAGAGAGAGGGGGGGAGGGAACGAACTCGCCGTCTCGTGCGCGGCGGTGGCGGCGCACGAGAAACGAGAGCGGCATGCCCTCGTCGTGGGCGCGGGACGGAGAGCGGCGATTGGTCGGCGTGCGCGCGACGGAAGGCGCGAGCAGGAAGAGCGAGAAGACCCGACGGAGGAGACTCCGGGACTGTTCGACCGTTCAGTCGAACGCGCGATTACAGGCACGTGAGACGCGCGAACGGATTCTCTCTCTCTCGTTCGTTTCACACGTTCCGTCAGACGTTCCGGGAATTACGTTAATTTCGTTACACAGTGAGACCACGTGCTGACGGCAGCACGAGTCGCAGAGCGCAAATAACATCGGGAAACCGACCATCTCTCTTCGAGATTGATTCCTTTTCGCAATTCTTTTTCGCTCCGCGAAGCGATAATCCCGGTGCGGCGCGGTGCGACGCGGCGCGGCACGGGACGGCGCGACGCGACGCGACGCGACGCGGCGTGTGTCGCGTGGCCCTTCGCCTCCGGCGGTCCGATAGTGGACTACAGTCAACCTGTCGGCGCACGACGCACGGCGCGGGCAGATCCAGAAGACGCCGCGACGGCAAGTAAACAAGTGTGTGCAGGGTGTATTTGTCACGGTTTTACGTGGTGACTTGAAGTGTAAGTTGCGATTCTGGAGAGGTTTTCGCTTTCCGCGGCATCCCTGCGCGTTTATCGTTCATCGATGAGAAGAGAATTGGAGAACTGGAGAACTGGAGTTTCCGAAGCAGAGTGTCGTACAGATGTCACGGGTGCGTCCTTGAACGGTGAGTGAATTTCTAGACATGTTTTTTACCTTTACTAATTAGAAACAATGAACGGAAAAAAGACGCGATTCATCAAGTCGCTGATTCGCGGTTTCCCTTTTTTTTTTCTCCCTCGCGTGCGCGCAACTGCGAGAATAGCAGATAGTGTTACTGGGAGATGTGGATCGTGCTCCCCCACTCAAGTAAGGAGAACAGCGGTGGAGGAGAAGGACGAAGGTGGTATTGGGTTTCGTTTTTTACTTATGGTTTTCGTGATAATTCAAAAATCGCCGTCGATAATATAATCAAGAATCGGATTAAAAAGATGCATGCGCGTTTTTTAGGCGAAACCGGTGAAATCGGGGCGAATAGGGATCGTTGACCCAATGAATTCAGACAGACTAGGACGTCGGCGTGGCGTCGAAAGTTTTGGCCGAAAGTCGCAGAAAAAGTAAGCACCGACCCGATTTTTCGGCGCCGCGCGCGCCGCTTCCTCGCGAGCTCTTGCGCACGAAGCGAGAGAGTCGTGATTTTATATCATGGTTTTGTGATAATCTCGATCTTAATCCTAATCGGTGTTTACGAGTCCAGTGTACTCGTTTCTTCAACTACGCTGTGAAAAATTATTATTTATAACAAATGTTTCTTTTGCAGCCTTGACATAATTTTATTCCTCGGATTTTGACATTCAAAATGAAAAAGAATCTTTAAATTATGTTAATTAAAAAAAAGATACATTAATTTAAAGTACACTGGAGTTGCAAATACTAGTTAAGGATACTTTGGGGAGCGAATACCGATTACAGTTAATTCTTTCGCGATATTTCATCTCGCAATCGTTTACTCGAGCCGATCAATATTATTAAAAATTTATATATATATACTTATCGCTTTGTTATGCAACAATGACACAACTCAAAAAACAAAGCTTCTCAGAAATTGAATTTCAATGTTTTGAATAATTTTGAAATGCAATTTTAGGATAATGATTGTAGAGAAAGAAAAGTCTGTTTAAAGTATGTTTGTTCTTTTTTTCTTTAAATTTTTGTGCTTTTTCTGTAAGTAACTAATATAACAATTATATAATATAATATATAATTAGTAAATATTAATATAAAAACATGACGATTTTTTAGCATTATCATTGTAGCAAATGAGCGACATTGTATAGATGTATGTTGTATACAGGATGCGTCACCAAAATCCGGACAAATCGAACAATTTTTTAATATAAAATGTTTTTAATGAAAAATTAAATATTACAAAAATCCTTTTACATGGCACTTGAGGGATCCTTATAGAGCACAATTATTCGATATACTATATTCCCCATTAGTTTGAATGGCCTCTATTCTCGGTCTAAAGTGTTCGCACACACGCTGTAATGTAGCGCTGTCCATGCTAACGAATGTTGCCTCAATAGCGGTCCTTAATGACATCACATTCGGATGCCGAGACTTGTTTGACCCTTTCAACTACGCTCCATACGTAGTAGTCCAAGGGATTTAAATCTGGGCTGTTGGAAGGTCAGAATGGGAGCCGAAGCGAGCAACTCGGCCTGTCCTGGTAGCCTCTGCAGAGAGCATCTGTCGTATCTTTAATGTATACGATTTGTATCGAAGGTCCTCCTCGGTAATTCGACACATTGTTGGTTCGCTTACACCAACAATCGATGCTAATTTTTGCAACGATTGCTCTAAGTCATCCGAAATCAGCGCTTGAACCTTTTCAACGACTGCGGGGGTCTTCGAGTGACTCTCGCTGGCGTACTGGAAACCTTCGTTGGATTGTTCTAAAGCCATATATTTTGCCACAACGTCATAAACGATTGATTTCGGGTATCCAAAGAATTATTCTCAAAGAATTATTATCCGAATTATTTTCGTTGTTGAACGCGAAGAGCTTCGATAATCGCGGCTCTTCGATTGTACTCCGCACTTGGTTTCAACATCGCCATATTGAGAATATGACCGTTTTTTTAGAAGCATCAGGCTTTCTCGGACGCCAACAACAATCTCTAGTGGAGGTACAATAAAGCAGAAAATTTTAATTGAAATTCGTCCGGATTTTGGTGACGCACCCTGTATTCAGTTTTATCACAGTATCATATTGAGCAAAATATCATATTGTCATATATATATATATATATATATATATATATATATATATATATATATATAGATAATATATATATAGATAATCGATATGAATGTAACATATATCATGATAAGCATATTACAAAATTCCGGTCAGTTCCGATCAATCTGATATATTTACACTAAAAGAAAAGTTTTTAGTATTTGCGATTATAATTGCACGGAAAGAACAGTTTTGCTGAAATATTTAAAAATTTGCGTAGATCTAAAATTATTTTATTAAATTCTTAAAATAATTAATTGTAGAATGCTCATGCTGACAAAACGATAGTTGATAAAATGTTAAAATTTTTTGCAGCATTGCTGCAATATGAGTTTCCTACGTAATTATTTTGATGTGTCGATAAAATTATTTTTAGATCTATAACTACTTAAATTTTTACTTTAAAAAAACCTTTTTTCATGTGGACAATAAAATATTATAGTTAAGGGCTCCATTTTTTTAGTTTTTATTATACTATATAATGTTAATAATTATTATTATTAGTTTTATATACTAGAAAGGATGGTTGTGTTTCCGAAAACGACTATAAAATTATAAAAATGGAGCTCCTAATTATATTTTACCTTGTAAATTATATGATGGTCACAAATATCATATCTGTATATCATTTTTTCGTAGGTTGCCTTTTTATTGACTCTTTATGATATTGTGTTATGCTGGATTCAACACGATACTTTCATTATAATCATTCTAATCATTCGAATCAATTTATTATAATCAGCAAACTATACCTATATATTTTTAGAATCATCATACATTTTTTCAAATAATAAAAATTATTAGATTTATACATATTAAAACTCAAATTAAATTATAAAGATAAAATATTCTCTCTCTAGCTTATTTATAGAAACTATATTTAAATTAATGGTAAATATTGAAAACAATGAACCCTCCGACGGCCTTGACCTCGACATATATTGTCAAGGTCATGATCCTGAGTGACTTATAACAAATTTCGGTCGGCTGTCGCTATTCGTTAAAAAGTTATACATAAAAAAGTTGACAATATAAATTTACAATGTATTTAACTGTATAACTTAAATTGTAATTATTACAAATAACTCAATATCTTCAATGATTGGAATTTTTTTTTTGTAGAATAGTATAATATAATAGAGGCTTGCTATATTTATGTACGATCCATTTGTAGCATATAAAACTTATTAGTTTACAATTTTTGTTTTCAAAGCAGGAAATTTATTTTGAGGCAGGAAAGGTGTGTCGAGTGGACTTTTTAAATGAAACATTGAACGTTCCTAAGTAGCGAGAGATATAAGACATATAATACTTAATATTGCATATGTATAGCAGAAATGTGATGTTATTTTTTAAACTTTTATGTGTGTAACTTTTTAATGAATAGCGACCATCAGCCAAACCTTGTTGGAGGTCACTTAGGGTCATGACCTTGACAATATATGGGTCCGTTGTTGTCAATATTTATCAAATTAATATTCATAAGAAATAATTTGTACCGCGAAAGTTAAATCTGTATCATAATTGTTAATTTATAGATTTATTATATATTTATACAATTCAACACTATTTTCATTATATTTTCTACATCTTAATTTTCTTCGTTGCCAACTGATGGTTCTCGGAAATCTATTTAACGCGCGTTCGAGTGATTCCTTGTTTTCGGTAATTTAC
The DNA here is from genome assembly GCF_024713525.1 of Acromyrmex echinatior. NCBI lineage: Eukaryota > Metazoa > Arthropoda > Insecta > Hymenoptera > Formicidae > Acromyrmex > Acromyrmex echinatior. The sequence continues at coordinate 162,534 of NW_028259062.1, forward strand.
AATCCTTTCTTTTCTTCCTTTTACGAGGCTCGTGGAACAGCTGTCGTTTTACAACTCACGTGATTAGCATTACTTCGCTTTGTAACGGTGTTAGCTTTAATCATCCGAGCGTGCGGCTGCTCGCCGCGTCGCGTCGCGCCGTCAAGTTATCACGAAGCGGGAGAAAGTCGGCGAAGCCGAAATTAAAGTCGATTCCGCGTCCAGTAGGTACACATCGCCGCGAGCTCGCATGGCTGAGTGCTCTAAATGCACGTCGTCGCGGCCGCGTATTTACAGAGCACCGCGGAAATCATAACTTCGGGAACACAGTACACACACGCGTATACCAGCGCGGTGGCGCGGCGCAGCGCAGTGTCCGTATTCCGTATCACGGAGAAAGTCCCAGTCCCTCTCGCCGCGGCGCGTACCTGCGTCTTGTGAAAAAAGTACAAGCGCTCACTCGTTGTTCTCAAGTCAAGTTCACGTGAAAGCATCGTACGTGATCTCAAATTTGAATCGTCACTTTTTTCACGATGGTGATACATTGTACACACGACTAATGTGTAACTTAAAAAAAAACATATAGGTGTAGATTTAACATATTATGTGGTGGTACCTGTATATACTTAATACTTAATTCTTACCGTGTTGGTATTAATATTAACACTAGAGGTTTTAAATCCATACTATGTTGATGTTATGATTAACAACACGGTGAAAATTATATAGTAGATACATGGTGTTAAATCTACACTTATATTTTCTAGAGTGTACGTTTATCGTACCTATAGCGTGTCATCACCGTGGAAAAAGTTTATAAATAATTTTTAGATTATTCAGAAAATTAAAATTATGATGGAACTATTATTGTGAGCAATGATAATTTTTGAAAAAATGTTTATTAAAGGAAAGGTTATTGTTTACAGTAACATTGCTCAACATTGTATTATAAAAACAAGCTTATGTTCCTGAGGTTTTGTGAAAATATCCAATGCACGTATCCATACGTCACATCGATATCAAGACGTTTATTTATAGAAAAATATTGTATATGAACATAATAATCTTTATTGCAATATTACAACATAACCAAGTTACAATATGTATAAATTTCTAACGTAATATGACTTAAGACGTTAAAATTCGACGATAAAAACCGCGTGTTAATCGCTTATCGCTCGTCTTGACACTTTGACTGCAGTTCTTTTTTCATTCGCAATTTATTTTTTTTAATATTGTAAAAATATATATACGTGACGGGATATTATGTTGCATTTAACAACTTATATGAGTGAGTAAGTGAGTGAGAGAGAGTGCGTGCTCGCGCTCGCGCGCGCGCGCGCGCGCGCGCGCGCGCGTGTGTGTGTGTGTGTGTGTGTGTGTGTGTGTGTGTGTGTGTGTGTGAGCTAATGAAAGATGAGAGAAAAGGAGAGAAGGTTGGAGAACGAGAGAATGAAAAGCGAGGGCGGGGAGAAAAAGGCTTCACTTGGAAAAAAAAGGAACGCGTGATCGGCGAGGGTGAGACTTTTCCACTTTGCTGCGATTGCAGGGAGGACTGTCGCGCTATTGTTGGGTCCAGGGTTCGCGACAGAGAGCGAGCGAGCGAGCGGGTAATGCCGTACTCGCTGTTTGCGCCGGCCCTGCGCGGGGTCTCTGACCGCCCGTCCGCGCCTCTCAACTCGACTCGCTTGTTGTCCACGCTGCCGCGGCCTACCCAGGCCTACCTATGGCTTACGAGTCGATTTCTTTTCTCCTTTCCTTTCCCCGTTTTCGACTTTCCACACGCAAGTTCGTATGTGCGGTTATTTGAAAAAAAAAAAATCAATGGCTACGGGGATTATAGAGAAAAGAAAGCGATAGTAACTCAAAGCGTCATCGAAATTGTTCAGATTTAGCCTATAATATCCATTGATATATCAATGTCGATTAATTTAATTTACTTTTTTTTTTTATTTAATTTACTTCTTATCCAATTCTTATAATTAGAATTAGAGAAAGATAAAAAATAAGTTAAACTAAGATTAAAGTTAATCTGTACTATTCAGAGACATGGCTCGGCGCTAAGGATATATTTTACATAGAAACGGGCATAAAACGATGTCTTCTGCTAACGACATATAACGAAATTTATCTTGAATGATACTATGATTGATAGAGATCTAGTCGGTAGTTAGGTAGCGTAAAATTATCATTGATCAGATTATCTTATGTTCAATTAAAAATCCTAATGTTCTTGTGAAGGCATTCTTGCGGATTAATGTCTCGTAATGATTTCTTTTGCGCCGCGCCGATCTTATGCAATGGGGTTGCATCTGTCTCGAATGGAATTACACATACTTTTAGATAGGTATATTTATTTTTTAACTATAGGGATAAGAAAATACGTTCCTTTCATCACGATGAAATGTTGAAAGTTTCGAGGAAGGATCATTACCAAGCATTACATGAGTCGGATATGAAACGAAATTTTTAAATGCAATGAACTACTTTTTTATTGAAATTTTCTCTCGGAAATTTTCTTACTCATGATATTTGATATGTCAGATAATATTTCGCATATTAATACATATTAAAATAGCATCTAATTTCGATTCATTAATAAACATATACATAGACGTATTCAGTAATATCTACAAGAAATTTTATGCAACTGTTTGTAACTATTAACTAACCTCTTTATAACGATTGATAATGGAAATGTGTAATAAGGCAAAATTAAATAGTTAAATAAAATTATCGCAAGAGAATATCAAGTGCCTATGTAGAAAAATTATAAAGGAAAATCGCCAATATACTACTTTGTTTTTAGACAATATTTCTTAAACAAAAGGTAAAAATAAAACTTTAAAAACATAAATACAAACTAAAAAGTGTCTTCCATTAGATAGTATAAGCAGTTTTTATAATACTGTTTGCCCTAATTTTACAATAATTAATTTTTTCATAAGGTAAGCAAAAATGAATGTCTGACAAAATGAGCTCCAAAACTGACACAGTAGGCTACGTATTCCTATTTTTTTTCTTTTACAGGAATTATCTGTGTAAAATATGAATCTATCTACAAATGAATGTATACAAGTATCTGTCTACAAATGAATGTATACAAGATATTCCAAAATCTTTGTTGTAAAACATTTTTATTGATTAATATGCATATTTATTTTATGCTGTTCTGCAAGATGTAAATATGTAATGAGATAATTTTTCAAGAATTTTTCCATACGATTGTCCATACGATTGCACGATTGTCTTTAGCTTCAATAAAGTTATTTGACACTATAAAGAACATTATAAGGATTACGTTAACTCATGATCTGTTTTACAGACAGGTATGGCGGTCTATGCTGCATCCCAATTTTAAATTTAAGATGTATTGTATTATGAAAAAACTAAGAGAAAAAATAATATAAATAAAACTGATTTAGGAAATTACAAGCATTTAAAATGACGTAATATTATTAATAATATAGTCACTATTATTTAAACTACGCAATTTGTAAAAGAAAATTGTAAGAATTTTATTTTCGCATTCATAGAATTCATTTTTAGCTGATTTGGTATAGAAACAAGTCACAAATACATGAATTATGAGTTTGTACTTCTTTAATTAGCTAAACAGATCATAATTTTATTAATAAAGTGCAATTGTTAGTTTCTGAGAAATAAGGGGATGTCACTTTAAGAGACCTATGTCGGTATCGGCGATTTTTCTTTATCGGCGACAGTTTAAGAGATATTTCAACTTCAAATTTATAAACAGCTGCTATACTTTATGTCAAGTACATATATATATATATATATATATATATATATATATATGATTTTTATTTATGTCTTTAAGTTTATATTTAAAAATTGGAGTATTTCTCAAACATTATTCTTTTTATACAAGTAATAATTTTCAAACATCTTGTACGTGCAAATGTCTACAATGGAACTTCTTCATTCCTCTTTCACATATATACATGACGTCGTGTATAAAAATTTTCAGAGTTGAAATAAATTATGTTGCAATTAGCATCTGCGCAAACATTCTCACTCTACATGTAATACTATTTCTTTTTAGTGCTCCGTCCTTAATGTAAGAATGGAGAGAACTTTCCTATCTTCTCACAGCCCCGCGTAGTAGAAATTATGGAAGTTCTACTGTATAACATATAATTTTTACCGGTTGCAATTATCATTTTTCTTAATTAAATAACACAAAATTGGTTAATAACATAATATTTCATTGATTTACGAAGTACATCAATTGCTTCTATCCTTAAAGTGGAACCGTTAGTCAGTAGCGAAACTATTAATTCCGCCTGTTGGAAAATACACTCCTTCGTGTATCCCGTAATTTCAAAACATTCCCAATTAGTAGTACGAGCGCGTTATATTCCTTGGCATCGATACATAATCCGATTGTGTGCTTTTTTGTGTAAACAATCTATTGGTTGCTTGCATGTGTCATCATTGATTACCAGGTTACTGCCACTACAGCCGACTACGTAGCGGGCTTTTCTACTTGTCTGATAATTCACGCTACTTACTACTAGTCGACCTGCACTTACATCGTCATGTAGGTGTATACGATGGGCGTGGGTAGACTTTCCCGATATAAGAACGTCCTGACCGAGAAAATTCGAGGCTTAACGTCTTCGTCGCTGATTTAATACTACAATATTAAGCTAAAGTCTTTAAATGTCTTTGATATTTTGCAAACTTGAGATACGAAGATAGATCATTAGAGAGAGAGGAGGGAGAGTAAGAGAGAGAGGGAGAGGGAGGGGAAGAGAGAGAGAGAGAGAGGCATTAGAGAGGGATTTATTAATTTATTTTTAATATAATTATTTATTATTTTCTATGTCATGTAAATAATGCAAGAAAGTAGAAATGAAAATATAACTTTTTAAAAATAAAATCAATATTTATATAGAAATGTATGTATATAGAAAATATATTAATGCAATGTAGTTTTCAAAATGAAAGAAATTTTTTCAATAGATAGAAATTTAGCAATTTGCAATATATTAATATATATTTATTTTATATTTACATTGCATATTTACAAAACTTTGTAATTGGTATAACTATCGCGGTTTTTTAATAACGTATTCTAAAAATTACAAAAAAAACAATCATGGTTGAATTGACAAGATACATTTAGTTAAGCAAATTTAGAAATAAACAGAATTTCTAATTGTCATAATGAAATATTTTGATACGCAATCAAGATATTCATGATACTGGTTAGAGTTTGTTTAATGCGTATGTAATAATAACATCCAAGTATGCAGATTATTACATATATATATATATATATATATATATATATATATCTACATTTAATCAGAAATGATTGGTCGAATCAATGCTGATTTAACATCGATCAATGTCGAATCAATGTTAAGTCAACGTCGATCGATTAATTATTTTTGGTTGGGATGAGAAAAAGGGATATGTATAGTTAAAGATTAACGTGATATGTATAGTCAAAGTAGTATTGGTAGAACTAAACAGAATTTCTAATTATCATAATTAAATAATCTGGTATTTTAACCAAAAGTTTTGTTGTTTTCATCAGAATTGCAATTAAATGTGTTTGGTAACCATAACTAGAATATAATATGCAATCAAAGTTGTCTGATTATTTTAATCAAAATTATAAATTGTTCACATTTTACGAAACAGTCTGATTATTACTTAAGCCTATTCTATAACGTGCTTTTCTGTTTTCTGCTTTTTGCTATTTTTATATCTTGTCTTTTTCTTCTTATCTGGTTTTTTGTTTTATGTCATCCAAAATAAAAATTAACGAACTTCGAAAGAAACAAGAAATACGTAGCAAAAAATACAATTGTCGATAAAATAGTTGCAAAGGGACAAAAAGCAAGAGGCAAAAAGCAAGAAACAGGAAACAAAGCACGTTGTAGAATAGACTTTATCATGTACACATATTTCAAATTAATTTAACTGATCTTTTTTTAGTACGAAGTCGAAATAACCTTTAATATGACGAATTAACGGTGGAGATTCGAAGCTAAAACGATCGCGCAAAATCTCCAAGTCGCAAATTTTCTCGTTGCGTGCAAAAAGCGTACCTTACGGACACCCGGTATTTTGCGGTGTAACGCGCGCACGTGCACCGCGACGCGCGGTCCCCGTGTACGTGAACGAACGCACACGACGTCGGAGCCAGTGAACCGAGCATTATAGTGCCCTGCAAGAAACGCCAGCTTGGTGCATTGACCGCGGTTGACCACACGTCATCGAATGAATGACGTCACGCGGGCTTCACTGCACGAAAGCGACGTCACGGTCGGACGCATTCGCGAAGACGTGTACTTTTTGAAAATCTCAATTCTCGAAGAGATGCCTTTTGTAGTTTTTTTCTCTGTCTGTTGTCTTCTATGCTTATTTTGCGTGCTATCTATTATATCTCTTAACGATCTACTGTGTCTTGTGTTGTGTTTTTGCTTTATACCAACGAATAACAATTTTATTCGTTTCAGTTTATATAAAAAAAAGATATTTTTGTAAATTATGCGTTATCTAAACAGGATGTTCCATAATCATCATGCAATACTTTAATAGTATATTATAGAGATTAACTGAAATAAGAAATCTTCATCGAAATTGCTGAGATCACTGTAGCTTTCAAATCACAAGTGATCAAAGTCGGCCATCGATTATTGCGTAGAATTTACGTGGTCAAGTCCGTAATTGTGTACTATCTGTTATCATATTTCACAATTCAGATGATGCGAGATCTTTACTGCTCAACTGATTTTGTTTTCTTATATACGGACATTTATATTATAGATAAGATTAATATGACTAGTCGAAACTTGACTAGTCGATAGATACGAAACTTGAAGTAGACACAGATCACTTACAAATTTTATTTTATATTCTTTTTTAAATAAAAATTCTTAATTGAAATTAATTTTATCCATGGTATATAGCACAAAACATAAATATGTGATGATAACCCGTTTCTCGATTAATTATATTAATAAACATAACATAGCATAATGTATTATGTTTGCTACACTTTTTAATTATGTTGTACTTGGCTCATTGTCCTTTGTTGATGTTGTTATAAATTTTTTTATACAATTACATTAATCAATTACATTTGTTTTTTAATGTATATAATGTATGTACATAAGCTGGACTTAGATTAAACTAGCAAAAATAAATGATCGTGAATGAACATACACATGTACGAGCACGTGCGAGCAACATGTGTGAGTTTTCCTCTTTGATGGACCGAACAGAGATGGAACGTTGATGTAAATTTGGATGCGTTCGTGCTCTTAGTTTGCTCTGGATCTATCTTTGTGGGACGCCTATTGTCGAGTCTCGAAATAATATCATGCTGGGTGAAAATGACTAGGACAATCGAACGAAAACTTGTAGTTGCTAAATGCGATTTTAAATCCTCATTTTTCCCTGCGTAACCTTCGATTTATCACGGTTGACCGCGGGCTATCCACCAAGTATGAATAGTTAACGAAGGAGCGTAGGAGGACTCTATGAGATTTTCTTACGACGAGGTTAGCCGCGCGATGCGTAGCGTAACCTGTGCGAGAGCATAATAGCCACGGTTATACATAGAGCTCAGTGGTGCCCGACTGCATCTAACTACCTTCGCGAGAAGGCACGAGGTATGAGGAGTTGATTCTCTTGGACAAGTAAATCAAGTCGCCAGTCCGCGAGGAGCTGAATGCCTCGTGTTCGAGAGGGACGTGCCAAGAATGGATCGATTTTTTTACAAAATGCTCGTTTCATTCTTGCACTCGTTCGATCAACACGCGTGTCACTTGGCACTGTGAAAAACGAACGTTACCTTATACATTTTCGATTAGCAAATTGTCCAGGGAATAATGATCAATTTTTGTAGCTCATCGTAATTCGAATCGTTTTTCGATAATTGTTATCTTTTCGCGTCATGTTGGATACTTAATTTGCCATGAGCGCCAGCATTGCAGTTCGCTTGTGAACGGTCGGGTCGCGAGAGTGCGCGGGGTTCCGTTTATAAATGATTGCATCGCATCGGCCGGCGTGCAAAGAGCGGGCTACGAGAAAGTATCCGGCAACTTTCTCCGTGAGTTTAGTTTGCACCACGGGTCACCAGACACGGACATTAAGAGCGAACGAACGTTCGCTTACATCGCGATGTAAACATGAGAGAGTAGCAGCGCAGGTTAATTCTGACCAGCGTTGCGCCGCGAGGGAAATTCAAAGTACCAGCCCTCTTCTCGACTTCCTCTATTTTTTCCTATGTCCTCCTACATGATGATCTTAACCCGCGCTTAACGAGATTTGTGTCTCGCGAAAATTATACTGTAAACAAGCGTTTTGTGTGTTTTATAAAGCCTTCACAAATAAAATCTTATCAAAATAAAAATTTTATCAAAGGCATTAAAGGAAATGGGAATTAAAATGATGTTGTCTGTACCTAAAATGATATGACACGGAATTAAGGCTGAAATTATGCTGCAATGTCGAAGATAGATATTATTTTATTTATTTTATTTTTAACCACCTTAAACGCCTTCTTGCCATATGACACACTCGGCTTTTCGTTTTTCAATGTTTTTTCGATTGCTCATAACTTTTTTTATTAATAAAGATGCAGACATTTGCATTTGTCTATACTTTTATATTTCTTGTCAGCGTTTGATTGAAAATTATTTATAATATGTTAATAAAGTAAAATACCTTTTAAAGCCAACTTAAAATAATCTAATTTAGTCACAATCTTTTATTTAGTAATTTGTGGAATTTAATGAACATTATAAGTTGATAAGATGTAGACGTAATAATCATTCTTGATCAGCTTACTCTTTCGCGTATGACCATTTTACTAGAATCATTTTACTAACTAATTTAAAAATTGCATTCTCTTATCTTATGCGTATATTTTTAAAGTAAGATATTATTTATTATACTGAAGAAAAGATTCAAAACAGGATTGAAATGTTCATAATTTGTTTATTTGAATAAAAATTATTTAAGGAGGTTGTAAGGCAAATGGAATATGTTAAGAATTACTTGAAAACATTATTTTAAATTGCATTTAAAAATAATACAAGCAAAATTAGAGACAGCTTACCATCTGGATTAAAAATTATTTCAAAATAAAAAGTAATATTTTTTGCAATTTGTACTCTAACAATAGAAATAAAATAAAATAAAATGAAAATGTATTATAAAATAATGATAAAAATCTCAATTTTTTATACAAGTTTTTTTTATACAAGTTCTTTATGAATTTAAGAATATTTATGTAAAGCTACATTGAGATGCAGACATTAATTATTCAGTAAATAAACAAAATATTTATTTGTTACAATATCTAATTGGTAAATCTCAATGAAACTTTGCATAGGTCATTTTTAATAATTAAAGTAGGGGAGAGAACGGATCTTGTTGGTACAATTTTTACAATTTTGGTATTAGATTTTTTTAACAATTAATTATTATGATTAAAATATATCAATGCAATAGAGAGAACCTTTCTCTACATTTACCAGTAATGGTTCTATATACTGTTTCTTTACAATAAATGAAATATGGATATGCTGTATTGTAGTTAACTTGCCCCGATATGTAAATTGGCATATATTACGGTATAAACTGCCTCTATGATAAACTTTATCTTAAATTAACAAAAACGTAATAGAAAAGTAATAGAAATAAAAATTAGATAGTAGATATGTTATGTACTTCTTGGTAAAAATTGTATCTTTAAAGTTAAAATTTATTTTGTAATAATTAAATAGCAAAATATTGTTAAATAAAAGCAAGTGTAAATTATTTTAATTCTATCTTATTTTAATATAAAAATATTATATATATATAAAGCGTTTTGTCAGAGTTAATTTGTAATAGAATGTTCATATGTGCGATACATAAGCGAGTTACATAACTTTTTCTTAATATGATATGAGTAACAACGTATCCTATCCCTGCATACGTCTGAATTTGATCATTTTATTACAATAAACTACTTGTTATTCAAAATAACGTATATACTAACAAACACTTTTCTTTTAACTAATAATACGTCACTTAGATTTGCTTTTTCAAGCCGAAGGATATTAATATGAAATTATAAAATGCTCAAAAATTTACTTGCTTGCTCTTAAATGAGACCTTTTTCTTTTTCTATAACAATATTTGTTTGATTTAAATGAAACTTGGGGAAGTAGTTATGTGGTAAAAGAAATATTTTGCAGTAACTTTTTCATTATTTTCTTCATCGTAAATAAATGGAATGCCAATATTTGCCTCTTATGCCAACGAGTTCCGATCTCCATGTCTGCCTAGCTGCCGCCCCCCCCCCCTCTTCACTTAACCAAATCTTAACAAAAAAATTATATAATAATGCGCTATTTATGCGCTTTCAAAATCGGCAAGAAAAAACTTGGCGCTTATTTCGTTTAATTAAAGTGTTAATAATCGTAAAGTAAAATAACAATCGATTTGAAAAATCAAATACACAGGATTTATGCACTATTTATGCTTTCATATTCATATAGTTTTAATTTTTGCGCTGCATCCCTTAAGGCACTTCTCTTTTGGAACAAACTCATCCTTAAGTTTAAAATTGTAAAATTACTATCTTACTATGCAAAATATATCTTTGATTTATACGTTACTATTTCCAAGCAATTTCGATTTTTGTGCTACAATTCTTAAGACTACCTTCTTGGAGTAAACAGTAATATTCGTATCTAAGTCATTAAAAATTTTGAAAATATTATACATGCTTTAACTATGCAAAGTATATTTTTGATTTATGCGCTATGAATTCCAAGCAATTGTGTTTCTATTAAAAAAATCAGAGATGATGTAAAAGGATTTTGAAGAAGGTGTTATGCCCAATGAATACACCTAATATTCAAAAAAATGAATAAAAATACTCATTCGAATATACATTACATTTTTATTCATCAAGAAACGAATAAATATTCTTAATAGCATAATTGCATAATTGTTAATGATTTAGATACGAATATTACAGTTTGCTCCAAGATGGAAGTCCTTTAAGGGTTGCAGCGCAAAAATCGAAATTGCTTGGAAACATTGAGAGAAATTATTTTGTTATAGGAACAAATCATCAAGGGAAAGCAAATGTGATATTTGCTAAAAAACCGATCGATTTACGATTGCAAATTAATTCATCAATGTAACAAATAATCAATAGTATCGCTAAGAAATAAGAAACTCATATATATATATATATATATATATATATATATATATATATATATATATATATATATATATACAGGGTCCGACAAAATGATCTCCCACATTTTAATCTTTAATAAAAACGCCATTGTAAATGCTATTTAGATTTTATTTTTATTAACTGAAAATTTATGCTATGCCATTTGTTTTTATTGAGTTTTGAAAATTACAGAGTCCAAGTGGCGACCATTTTTTTCGATACACATTCGAAGCTGATTTCTAAAAGTTTCCATCACTCGAGCAATAATTTGAGGCGATATTCCTGTAATTTCTTGGCGTATTGCTGCTTTCAATTCGTCAATGGTTCGGGGGTGGTGTTGAAAAACCTTCGCTTTCAGGTAGTCCTAAAGGAAAAAGTCGCATGGGGCAAGATCGGGTGAACGCGCAGGCCACCCAACGTCTCCACGTAACGAGATTACGCGTCCTGGAAACATTTCCCTTAAAATGTCCATTGTCCTTCTTGCCGTATGAGCCGTAGCTCCATCCTGTTGAAACCACACATCCGAATGTTCAAGTTCTCTAAGTTTTGGTCACCCGATCTTGCCCCATGCGACTTTTTCTTTTGGGGCTACCTGAAAGCGAAGGTTTTTCAACACCACCCCCGAACCATTGACGAATTGAAAGCAGCAATACGCCAAGAAATTACAGGAATATCGCCTCAAATTATTGCTCGAGTGATGGAAACTTTTAGAAATCAGCTTCGAATGTGTATCGAAAAAAATGGTCGCCACTTGGACTCTGTAATTTTCAAAACTCAATAAAAACAAATGGCATAGCATAAATTTTCAGTTAATAAAAATAAAATCTAAATAGCATTTACAATGGCGTTTTTATTAAAGATTAAAATGTGGGAGATCATTTTGCCGGACCCTGTATATACGTTATATAAAAGTCAATTGCAGGATCCCAAATCGTAAGAAATTGATCAATTCTAATCAAGTATTCTCCCTACATTTGATTGTGCTTGGTTTTCTACGACTTAAGTCTCCACGAATTCTATGTAAACGAACTTAAAGTCTATCCGAAAGATAGGTTAAATTCTATATAGTTTGCTTCCGTTACTAATAATTGGTTAGCAGTAAACACAACAATAAAATTTGTTGTCACATATTCATCGATCACCGGTTAAAGGTACTGGTAGCTTGCTAAATTAACAAAATCCTTTCTCTCAGTGAATAGTAGCACTAGTAAATTAAAGATATATTTTGAATAGTTAGATAATGTAATTTTGCAATTTTAAACGACTTATATAGGGATGAATACGACTGTTTGCTTCAAGAGGGAAGTCCCTCAAGATTTGCGCGCAAAAATCGAAGATATTTTTTGCATAGTTAATGTAATTTTGCAATTTTGAACTTAAGGATGAATGTGACTGTTTGCTCCAGAGAGAAGTGCTTTAAGGGATGCAGCGTAAAAACTATATGAATATGAAAGCGCATCAATAGTTTATAAATTCTGTGTATTTGATTTTCCAAATTGATTGTTATTAACACATGGAGGGGGGGGGGGGGAGACTGACTGATAGCCTACTCAGCCCCCTACATTTTTTTTTAGCTAAACGAAATGAGCGCAAAAATTTTTTTCTTGCGGATTTTAAAAGCGCATAAATAGCGCATTATTATAATTTATTTATTAAGATTTGATTAAATGGGGGAGGGGGACAACTAGGTAAACGTTCGGTCTCCCCTGCTTATGCAAAAAAATTTAGATTTTTGTTATCATTAACAAAATTTTTGTTTATAACAATAAAAATAATAAATAAAATAAATAATCTATAAAAATGTGTCATTCAATAAAAACAGAATGTTATGAACACAACTTTCATATATATATAATCCGTTTAAAGCGTAAATATTAATATATGAGTTTTATGCAATACAATCTCCTTACAACCTCCTTAATATATACTAGGTGGGGTGAAAAGTAACCTCCTTGGGAATGAAAAAAATTTTTTTCTTATGCAGAATCTCGCCCAAAATATGGCGTGTTCGCTCAGTACTAATCTTTGTAGCATCTGCTAGCTCGCGCACCTTCACTTTCCGGTCAGCCAACACCATTTCATGTATTTTTTTGACATTTTCCTCGGTAACCGCATCGGAGGGCCTGTCGCTGCGGACTTCATCGGTAGTGGAGTTGCGGCCACCACGAAACTCTCGAAACCAATATTTGACGGTGTAATCTGACGGAGTATTAGCCACATAATATTTATCCAACTTTTCTTTTGTTTCCTTCGCCATTTTGCCTCTCAAAAAATAATGTTTTATGAGAGAACGAAAATCGTTTTCGCAAACACGTCAACAACAATCAGCTCTCAAAACAAAACTAAGGGCAGTATCGCACTGCCACTTGGCATGTCTGCCTAAATATGAACGGACTACAAGGCACCATAAACTTTTTTGCAGTAGTGGCGCATTCTGGCGGTCAAGGAGGTTACTTTTCACCCCATCTAGTACGTTAGTAACTTGTATTGATTCTGAAAGGCATTTTACTTTATTTATTTATTACAGCCTGAATATAATAATTATTTGTTATATATATTTATTTTTATGAGAGTTATAGAGTTATAGGCATTAGAATTAAATTAGATATACACAAGTGTGTTATTCTTGCAGTTTAAAGATTAACAATAAAAATATAATTATATTTTTATTTTATATTTACATTTTTTATTTTTGTTTTCATTTTATATTTTTATTGTATTTATATTTTTATATATAATATTATTATTATTTTGCAATGATTTCACGATTAATTAGATTAATAATCATAATTTATGTATAATTTTATATTTTTACATTTATCTATTAAACAATTCTACAATATATTGTATCTTTCTGCTTTAATTCATATTATATAAAATAAGAAAATTTTTTTATAATTAAAGAAATTATAAAAGAATTATAAAATGAAAATGTTCAATGATTTAAAGAATGCAAACGAAAAGAAAAAAATGCGTTTCGTTTTTGTGCTTGTAAATATCATTTGTCTCTGCTCAATATTCGATAGACAACGAACTGATATTTACACAATGAAAATAGAACGCACCCAAAGTGAAGATAATGATATTGAAAGTGAACATGATAAATTACAGTCGCATTTTTTTATGTGAAAAAAGTATTAATATGTTAAAAGAAATGAAAAATATTTGTATTTTCCTTCGTCTTATTTATTCATGTGACTAGAACAAGCTTCTAAGTATTAATCACGTACATGAGGAAAATATAAGTATTCAATCGAATCCCTGAGAAGTGTTTATAATTTATTTTTCTTATAAGGTCACGCGCATCGTTATGTATACATATGTATACATTATGCATATATGCAAGGTAAATCATTATATGTACACGGCAAGGATAACGTGAGCCGAAATTGTTTTGCCTTCTCTCTTACACATATATACTTTGGCTGTCTCTCCTTTCTTCATAAATTGCTAATATACTACGTATACCAGCATCGTTAGGCAATCGACACTAGAAGTCTCGGATTTTTAACATTGGCCCGATTACTGGCCAATGGCCCCACGCGCGAATGTCACGCTTTTCTGACTCACCGAGATCCCGCGGCGCTAATAACCGAAATGATGCCGTTGCCTGACACTGGCCCACTATACGTACATTAACACCAGACCAGGGCTTATATTCTGTAACTGTTTTTACACGCCTACCGAGTACAGTTGTCGATGTCGTTGCGCAGCTTTTTCACCATATAAAATGTCTGCGCAACGACACCAATAATTCGGTAGGCGTGTAAAGAACAGTTACGGAATCGCGCCCCAGATAGGTTGACGTCTCTCGAAAGGCGAGAGAATACTTTCGGCTTTCGGCAATCGGCTTTCGATTTTCGGAAGGCGAAAAGCGAAAGTCCTCGTCCCTCGCTTCTTTTTCTTCATGCGAATCATCCGGTCGCCGCCAACATTTGCTCAAGATCGTGTAATCGGTCCTGCAGTCGTTAATCGGCTTGCACGCAAAGAACGTGCGATCGACTTTAGCGAAATGTAATTTGTGATTCTAGTAGTGCTGCATTTAAACTTTCTCGATAATGAGAAAGTATAAAACTTACTATTTTATTGATAAGGTCTAACAGAATTTTATGCTTTTTTTATGCCATAAAGGAAAATTCGAAGAAAAATCTGATATTTTCATTACGGAAATATAAAACTATAGTTTTTTCTCTTCAAATTAAAATATTTAATTCATTTAAAAAAAAAAGAGAAGTAAATACGAATTTTTTCGTATTTATTTCTCCGTCAAATTGAAAAAAATAAATTTTTATTGTGTTATTATTTATGATATGAATAAACAAACATTTGTATTTTTTTAAATACATTTATTTCTTTTTTAATTTCGTTTTAATCATAAAATATCTATAGGTATTGCACAATTAATTTTTATAATATATTATATGTTGATTGATATAATATATTGTAATTTAAAAAAAGTAGAAAAATATTGGTTTTATATATGGTCAAATTAAAAGAAATATATTGATTTTTAAAATGTTTTGTTAAACGAATCTATAATATAATATGAAAAATTTTCTTGCGACGTTCCTGAATGCAAAAATATCAGCTGTACTTCGCGATATTCTTCTGTTTTAAAAATTATCAAGTAATTTCCGGTTGTGTTGTAATTACCAAATGACAAAATTATATGTATATTTTTGCGGTACTCGGAAAATGAAGCACACATTGCTGATGTAAGCAATAAAGTGGACGTTTAAATTACAAACAAATATATTAGCGTTTGATAAATAATGCAAATAAACACATACGGATAATTTATTGCAAAGTTAGTCAGTTATAAACTTCGTTATCAAATTGCAAGACTTTGTTATCTAGAAAATCTCTGGAAAGTAAAAAAATTAATTGGAATTTAGGAAAAGAATTTATTAAGGAAAATTACAGGAATTTTTAACATTTGTTTTCTAATCAAGGAATAGCAGGAATAGTTTTTTAAATTATAGTTCTTATGTGTTTGAATATCGATGTTGGAAATTATAACTATAACTATCACTATCATGAGTTTTTTTTAAGTGACAAAATTAGTATAAATTAAAGTAAAAAGGGTTAAAAGGTTAAAAAGAAATGCGTACATAAATATATGTATATATATATATATATATATATATATATATATATATATATATATATATATACGTACATAAATAATAATCAAGATTAACTTAGCTTACCCTTACATTTTTGTTTCTCAAATATTTTTAGTTTTAAGTAATTTAGCTTCTGCAATAAAATTTTATTTTATCAATTTAAATTTTATTAAAAATATATATGTGCGATATATATAAATATGGATGTAGATATGGGCAGACACTATTTGTATATTTTTTATACATTTGTTTTTCTTTTTATTTCGTGTAAATGATAGAACATATTACAGATATTATTTTTAATATAATATATTTTTATTTGAAAGAAGTTGAAAAGCATGTATTGGATTTTATGAAACATACCTATATGGATATGAAAAGTTCGACAGCAAGTTTTTTAAATATTGTGATACTTGATTATGATCGATAATTTTGTCTTAATGCGATAGGTTGTCACGAATCACATTAAAAATTGAAGCTTTAGCTCTTGTCCAAAGAATGTAATCTTGTAAATCTCGTACATCACGTTGTGAAATGCTGTTTTGTCTTCTGAAAGAAACTTTTTCATCAACTATTATACTTTTACGCAAACCCATGTAATTACTTTTATTTAATGTAAGAGTACTTATAACGAATCGTTCTTTTTTTTACACGAAATGGTAGCAGCGATTCAGATAGATTGAAAGTTTCATTGGAACAACAAAAGTAATATAATAGTCGTACTCGTGTACGGTAATAATACTTAATATCGCTTTACACAGTGCTAGAGTTCGTGTTATTTTTATCACCTGCCAGTTATATTTAGATATCCTCGCATGGAGCGTCGAACCGTTATGACTTATCCCCCTGCACGCCGCTAAAGAATCGATTAAAGTCATGCAAAGTATGGATAGCTTTTGTCACCTATTAAGACTTCTTTTTATATATACTTTAGCAGAAATTTTGAAATGAATTATTACATTTTGAAATATATGTACGTAAGTAAGCAGTTTCCGAATAAGAATAATTTTTATAGACTGTCTCTGATAGAAATATATACAGTTTTTTTAGACACCTATTCAATTACTGTCTATAAGTATTACTGTATTCTCGTTGGTTGTAATAACAATACTGCGTAGAAAATAGACAAAAATTTGAATTTTATTCAGTGTATAAAGTAATTTTCCTGATAAAAATATATGCAATTTACGTAGACACTTGCCTATTTATTATTTAGTATCAGTGGATTATTAATTTATAATACGTAATCCATTTATTGTCTTGTTTTTGTTCAGTAAATGGATTCAAAGTTTGAGCGCGCATCTTTGAACACACACAGTAACTGCTAATAAAGAGCGTTACATCTTGACTAGGAGTAAAACTCAAGTGGTTTTACTTCTTAATTATACTATAGATATTATTATCCAGCTTATAATTATAACTGCTTATAATTATATTATAACTGCTCAAGAGATGAATGAAATTTTTATCGCAGAGGTTTGATCACAGATACGTCCTTGTGCGGGATAATTTTGAAATATGGATAATACAATACAATGTATTAAAACAATTACAAGATTATTAAAGATTTACTTATATAATATAATTGTCAAAATAAATATCTCGCGCCTCTTTGTGCGATTGACGCATTAACGATCGTAGTGCACGTACAAAGTACAAAGTAGTGCGTTTCTTATAAAAGCGTTTATGTGTGTGAGGTGTAATCCATTAAAATCTAGCTAAGAGTTCGTATCGCATTTACGACTTCGTTTATCCGTGACGCGATAACGACTTTTCATTGCTTTTTTAATCATTGAAGCTAATATATTGCTGCATCTATGATGTTTATCCCCGATAGCATTAGAGTCTTGTCACCTGGCCAGGTGAAAAGGGAGAGTAAGTACGATCGAGTTTTGTACGCAAAAGTGTGCACCTCACGAGTTGTGCATCGTTGCAAAGTCACGTGCCTCTTTTCACTTTCGATACATAGCTTCTATTTACGGCAAAAAATCACGTTTCAAAGATTTTTTAAGTAGATTAAATATTTCTTTAAAGTTTAATTTTTGATATCAAAGAGATATGTAACTTTCGTTATTTTTTCCATTCAATTTTAGCATTCATTTTTCTTTTCTATGTGTACATAAATCATAAGCTTTTACTTCTTATACATATATTTATCGCGTTGCGTGATCGGTGCGATAAGTATAAACAATTATTGGATCGGAGGAGGACACGAGAGGACGGGTACGAGAGGGCGTGGAAGTTACCAAATTTATGGCACAGTTAGCGGAGAGAGGAGAAGCGAATGTGCGCTATGTTAAGAATTAGTAGTGAAAGTTCGTGTCTCGCTCGCGGGTGACGCGCGATAAAACGCTTTGTGAATACAGTCGTATGCACTTAAGTACATGTGGTTCGGGCGTGCCGTGGGTTTAATACAAACGTAAACTGCACTATCAAGTCGCACGATTCTCTGTGCGTCAGCTCGCATGTGTCACGTCGCGCGGAACGACGAGAGAGCAATAAAGAAAATCGTTCGCCGTTCGATCATTGCAAATTTTAATATACGTATACATATCAGGGCCAAGTAGCAGTTTGAAAGTAACAAGTAGATGAAAAATTTTAAGAATTTTTTGCGAAGACGTAAATGCCAATCTATCCACTTTTTATATATATATAGCTAGAATCTAGATGATTATATGTTATATGTAAATAAATTAGACGTGCTTCTCTTCTAGTAAATTTTAAATTTTTCTGTATTCTTATGATATTTATTTATTTCAAGAGATATAGACAGAGACATATTTTTAAGTGAATCTATCAGTTTTAATTATTCATTATTATATTAAACGAAGTTTAATATAAATAAACTGCTATTTAAAACGTATTTAATAGGTTTTAAAGTTTTGTCTTTAAAGTTTTGTGCCATCGTAAAAAATTTGTACTGAAGTGTTGAATTTTATGATAAATTTTATCGCACTTTATAACTACTTCGAATAAGATGTTTCATTGGATACGTATAAAATATCGTCTGCGAAGAACATTAAGCTATTCCACTTTGAAATAGTCAAGTGTGAATTACAAATTTACAACCCGCGAGTTTAATGGCGGAGTTAAATTGCGCGTATCTTTGTATCGGAAAAAATGGTCGCATCACTTTTACTCGTGTTGGATAATGAATCTCTCGTGCGAGAATAACGAATTCATTGCAGTTCAAGTTTTCATTATTGGACATATATATAGAATATGCGTGCACTATCGAGCATAAATCTGTCCTTTTGGATTCTCAATCAATTTTTTATTTATGCGCTAATTTAAATTTTTATATTTGTGAATAAAGTGTAATTAAGAATAAAAGTCGGACATCTGTTCAGATAAAAAATTTTTCCTCTACCTTTTCGATATTCATATTTGTACACCATATATATTTTTATCGAATTTATATTTGTTATAAATACGTAAATTTGGTTAAAGATTAAATAGGTTAAAATTGGCAAAATAAAAAGTAAAAGTTATGATTATAAATTAAGAAAGTAGTAAGGCAAATGCAATATGTTAAGAATTCCTTAAAAAATTACAGGTTATTCTAAATTGCATTTAAAAGAAATATAAAAAAACAGTGACAGTTTACTGTTTAGGAATCAAAAGTTATTTAAAAAAAAAAAATAAATTTGTGCTTCTAATAGAAATATATGGAAATGTATTATTATAAAATAATGATAAAATTTCCATTTTTAAAATACAAGTAGAGACTTTATGAATTCAAGAATATTTATAAAGTTACATTGAGATGCAGACATTAGATCTCCAGTAAATAAAAAAAAAATTTATTCTTTATAAACTAATTGATGAATTTCAACGAGAAACTTTGCATAAGTTATTTTTAATACTCAAAGTACTTATAGAAAAGAATTTAGATTTTTGTTATCATTAAAAAAATTTTTGTTTATAAAAATAAGAATAATAACAAATGAAATAAATAATATATAACAATATGTTCCTCATTAAAAACAGAATGTTATGAACACAACTTTTATATGTATGTAATTCGTTTAAAGCATAAATATTAATATATGTTTTATACTCTTACAACTTCCTCAAAGATAATATCTAAATTATAATATAATTTAATTCGGTGAATCTTAATTACTTTTATATATGGATGAAATATTATACTATTTGATTTTATAATGTTTATTTTTAACAAAATTGATACAGAACTACTATAAAATTATTATTTTTTAGACTAAAGTGAAAATTGGATAAATGAGCAGTAAAACATTTCGTGCGCGACTCCTGTATACTTTAACAATACAAAGAATTATCATTTTTATAAAAAGTTATAATTAATTATTTTAATGTATATACTTTAACAGTATAAAAAAATATTATTAAAATTATAAATTATAAATTAGTATAATAATAAACATGAAACTAGATTTCAAAACATGATAAAGGAGCACAGATAATTTTAATCTAAGTTAATTCTTATTTTAAATTTAAAAATTATTTTAAAATTACACAATTACATACATATACGAATATAGTAATATATCAAGCAATGAATTTTGCCGCATAAAATTTTCGCTTGATAATATACATATACTCGTCTTTGGATTGATTACATCACCGACGAGAGTGACGGATTATACTCTGCATTCGGACAAACGCGACGCTGACAGTGTGTTCTTAAAAATAGACGAAAGGAAGTGTCTCGCCATTCTAGGATGACGGCAAATTTATTCTCTCAGGGTCGCATTTTGCCATCCTACGAGTATTTCTCCGATCTCCCTTCTCTCCCCTTTTTCACGTGTTCTCAAGTTCAGCACTTTCGACCGCCAAGAGTGGGCCCCCTCCTCCCTCCCCCCTCTCCCCCTCCCAAAGAGGCCCCCGAATATTTATGTCACGGTGAAGCCCGGCTTGGGCCTTGGTCGAACGCCGCGGGCATTCGCTTTCGTGATCGTTTCGACTCGGATCTTAGAAATCTTCGTTCCTCAAATCACACCGCGAAGGCCGGCACTTCCTAAATCGAGTGGTTGTAGCGCCCCTCGTGGAACACGTTTATCCTTCGAATGTGTAATCCGCAAAGATTTTGCGAAGGTTTTGCTTTTTTTGGCCAGAGCATATAACTCGATCTATTATTCTCGATTATTTGCACTTTTAATTTTTTCGAATAATCAATGATTAGACAATAGAAAGCTTTCAATGAATCAAGATTTAGAAAATATATAATCAAAATTATTTACTATTGTTTAGATAACAAAAATCTTACTAAAAACAAAGTAATAAGAATAAAGAGCTATGAGTCGCAAGTTAGGTTGTTAATGCTACATAATTGTATACTAATTGTAAAACAAAATACAAACGTTTTAATTTTTATCAGGTCATCTTCAGTGTTACACGGGAACAATTTCAATTAATTAAAACAAATGAAATTTATATTATAAATTCAATTACATCAAAATGTTAAAACTATTTTGGAGCTTTATGATTGGAATAATTACATAATGATCATGTATGTCAGTGTATATATACATATATATATATTCCTGTTTTTACTACGGAATCTCAACGCCGTGCCACATGCCACTCAATTTATCATAACTATGAGTAATCCATAACTCAACTGCCACGAGTGTAAAAACTCAAAAAGGAATATAATTCACAATTATTATATTATACTATGTTGACAGTTCTATAGTTATTTTATTTTATCATTCAAACATCTTAGGAAACCAGTTGTTTCATCTTCAGATAAACTACGTGATAATTTATCTAATATAGATAAACAAAAGAGTAAAAGAATTAGAGCAAAGAAAGTAAGAGAGTAAAATAGTGAGCTGAAGTTTATCGAAAGGTGGAACAACCCTTATTCATTAAAATAAAAATTAAGAACTCTTAAATTTAAAAAGGGAATAAATAAGGCTACTGAAAAAAATACAATAAATGTAATCATTTCGGCTCGATTTTAAACAATCATCAACACAAAAATAAACCGTATGATGTTTTATTGACGATTTCTCCACTGCATTGATTTGCGATCAATCCTTATTTTTAAAACTATACAACATTTTTATATGGTTTAATTTTATGTCAAAAATGGTTCAAAGTTTCTTAAAATAAACATTATTAATTATCACCCGTTATAAGTATTACGCTGACTCTGTCAATAATCCTATTATTTCATATTATTTCATATTTATTTTGTAATTACTTTAAAATGGGTTTTATTTTAATGTTTGAAGCTTTGTAAATTTCTAAAGCATTTTAATTCTGTTCCTTTTTAGCTTTGCGATATTGAGACACGAGGAACTTATAATAATTAACAATACGTAAAAACGCGCGCAATCGTGAAAATCGAAGCACAGTCGACGATAAACAAGCCGGAAGCGTTCGATGACCTCGGTGGGAAACCGCGGAAAACGCGCGAAAGTCGCGAGACGAGAATAGTTACGCAGCAATTGCGGTAGCCGGTTGAGAAAGAAAGAAAACACTTGCACTTTCGTTAGAAAGTCTCACGAATCCGCTCCGCCATCCGTGGCAATCACGTCGGCCACCTGCGCAGTGAACGTTGCGTTAAATTATAGCGTCGAAGCTTGTCCGACCAAATACTGAGCTTCATCACTTTACCCTTAGCCCTTCATCTTGCATTGTGAACCAATTCAGCTCTGCGCGCGAGAATATACGCGATAAACCTTTGTAGACAGTATTATAATATAAATTACGATTTAAAAGATAGTATGATAGTATGAATAAATAGTGATTTTCATTAAAATATATTATTTAATACGAGCGTTGAAAATGATTTTGCGGATATTCGTGAGTGGATGATGATATAGGAAATAAACGTTCAGCAGATCGGCATTGGTTTATTTGACTTCTTACAACAAAGATATATTTCGTCTTGGTGATGATGTGGCAATATATAGATAAGAGTTCCGTTTGCGGCCGGATCAAGCATATAAACGACGATGAGTGACAATTCGTAGGATAAAGCGGAAATAATTTTCTAAATTGTATTTGTTACGTAAAAATTATCAAGCGAGTCCAGGTGTTGAGATTGAGACTCTTAGAGTACATATACAACTTTTTTCTCTGTAAAAATTGTTGTAACCTACGTTACGAAAGTAATGTGTATAAGTAATACATACACTTTAATTCAATCACTTAATTGAAGCAGCGAGCCATTTAGTTTTATTATTAATAGGTTAATAATATGAATCTTGGAATCTCTAAATATATTTGTGTACACACACACACACACACACACACACACACACACAAATAGACAAATGATAAACATAGACTATTTAATTTTGCTTTTAATTTTCTATTATTTGAAAAAATGAATAACATTGTTCTTTTTACACAAACATCAAATTATAATTATTTTTTCATTTCGAAAGAATTCAAATTTATACTCTTCCCTTTCAAACATCTCTTTTAAACAAAAGCTGTTCTTTTTTGAACGGTAATGCGCATTAGACATCGAGTTTAGTAAAAACTAGCGAATCGCGTCATAACGTCATGCACGTCGGCGTGACTACAAACGATCATTAATTACTCTTTAATCTAACGTTCACAGACGCATCGTATTATTAGCGATACGTGATAACGAGTTGATAGCGTTGCGCTGCGTAGCCACGAGAATTTCCCAATTATGAAACAATCGCATTGAGTTTCTTACTGCTGCGTTTTTCGTAAGAAAATTGGAAATACAACTTGAAAATAACGTACAGGAAATTAAATATTTTGACGTTGAATTGAATTTAACGTAAAGTACGAAAATTTGTCGACGAAATCCAAATACACTTTTTTCTTTTTCTTTGAAAGGTGAACATATCATGTTATTTAATTCGTTTGTTATTTAATTCATCACAAAGACTGCAAGTGTAGAGTGTGCGAGACTTTTTTTGAATGCCTTTCGCTACTACAGTAAATTCTATCATATTATGGTAATGAACAAAATAAATGCAAAAATAAAACAAAAAAA
Source organism: Acromyrmex echinatior (assembly GCF_024713525.1). Taxonomy (NCBI): domain Eukaryota; kingdom Metazoa; phylum Arthropoda; class Insecta; order Hymenoptera; family Formicidae; genus Acromyrmex; species Acromyrmex echinatior. The sequence goes on from NW_028259062.1 coordinate 186,838, forward strand.
TTAACTTATTATCGTCAAATAAATATACTTTATATTTGCCAGAGTCTCTTTTCTTATCTTTTCAAGATAAATTATTAAATTAATATTAAATTAGTATTAAATTATATACAACTTGAGTTGATTATTTTTAGTCATTTCTAGATCGTCACTCGTACAGTTTTTACACAATATATATCGTTGATTTAACTTAAACTTTAATTTAACTCAAGGAATGTATTAAATTTTATTCAAATTTAGTTTATTATTTACTAACTAAATGCATACATTAACGTAGACGTTATTTACTTTGAAACTGAGCAATTCAATCATAGAAATGGATTCACTTGAATTTTAATATACATATAGAAATTGAAAATAACAAAATTATTTAACTCAAGATTTGATTTTAAGATTACTTCTTTGATATATCTAACTATAAGATACTTCTCGTATATCGATATTTTTCTTGATTCTGAGAACGGCTCGTGTCTCAGAATCTGATTTACGGTACTTTCGAATCGAAACGAATAGTCCGTGCACAAACGTGAATCGTGATCGAATCGAAAGTTGTCGTCATAAAGAAAAGACGATTTAGATGGCGAAAACATATGCCAGGCACGTCCTCTTGTGTTACGCTTGTCGCCGGGTGAATTCTCGTATACGGGCGCACGAAGTATTATACATACCTACATTATATTTATATATATATATACATATACATATACTGCGCTACATCATGCAAGCGCGCGCGTGCGTGCGTTAGATGTATACGTGTGTTATTACATACGCACGTTATCTAGCTGCGTCGGAATATAGAACGTATTTTATATTGTATATACATAAAATCGCGCGAAGCATCTCCCGCGTTTGGTTTGAATACACGCGGCACGCGGCACACACACGTGCTTTGTTTCTGGCACGTTTTTCGGATTGGAACATTGGAACGCGTCATTAGAAGTTGCCCCTGTCAGCTCCGACCAAAATAATACCAGTGTCACCTAAAAACGTGACTAATTGCAAGATTATTGTAATTTAATTATGAAATTATTGCAATAAGGCTGAATGATTACACTTTGTATTCCGGAACTTTCGCATACTATAAAATAATCGTAATTTGTTCTATCAATTCGATTTTTGCGACAATTTTTTTCTTTGACGGCCGATCGTTGTTCCTTACATATTTATGATTTTCAGTATTCGAAACATACGCAAACGTATCAGTATGGAAGTTAGTTAATTAGTTGTTTTTTATGACTTGCATGATAAAATAATTATAGTTGGGAATTCTATTTTTATATTGTAGTTATTATTGCTTACAAGAAAAATATATACTGTATTCAAATATATTATTTTTGTTTTCAAAAGGTATTTCAAAGTTCATATATTTTAATTCAAATCTATCACAAGTTCACATATCACAAGTATCAAGTTTAATACTAATTCAATCGAGGTTATTAAATTAAAACATTCGATTGTTTATTATCTATTGCTTATTATCTATTGCTACGTACCTATACAGTTACTTCTTCAATAATACTTGAATAATACTAGTATATTTCAAAAGAAAATAAATTCTTATTTTAAGTAGGTATATGTTAATAAATTTTTCATAATTTAATTTTATACTAATTGTAAGTATATTTTTTTAAGGTTGAAAAGAATATATATTTTTTTAAAATTGAAAAGAATATTCTTAAAGATAACTGTTACTTTAAAGAAAAAAAAATAAACTGACAAGTGAGCAATCATTTTTCTTAACAGTAAAATGATATCTTTTTGTGTATACATATATGTTATAATGTTAGTAATAATTTAATTATATTCATAATTTTATACATTAAAAAAATATATTTAGCATTAATTATTAGTCATTTTCGGAGCTTTATTTATACTTTGATATACTTTCCGGTATGTAGAATTATGAGTGTAATTATGTGTTATACTATTATAATAACATTGGAGCAATAGCTAAGAACATCAAAGATTTGGCCGCAACCTTGATTGCGAGGTAGTCGTGAGTGAATACGCACTTCATTGGAATAATGAAGGCGTTAAGTAGGTAATTAGATGGCAAGAGAAACGCAAGATCGATATATGTGATTTTCGATGCGCGGAATCGAACGGCCACACACCCACACAGGTTCTGCTGTCGCGTGCGTGCGTGCGTGCGTGCGTGCGTGCGTGCGTATGTATATAGTATATGCGACTCGATGGCCGTGGCTATGGCCTTACGATTCTCTCCTTCCTCCTCACCTCTCCATTCTCTCCCGCCTCTCTGTCGTATCAGAATCGCGCGCGCGCGCGCAACGCAGTGTATTCATCACGCGAGACGTGGTAGGAGCGAGAGGACCTGAACGGATTCGCGGCGGTGACGACGGAGACGGCGAGGCGCAAGCGAGAGAGAACGCGATGCTGCTGCGGGGGGAGCGGGTGAGGGAAAGAGAGAGGGAGAGTGTCGCGAGTATGTCTAACCTAGGATAGCGGAGTTTAGTGGCAGCTAGGCTAGGCTACGCTAGGCTAGGCTAGGCTAGGCAAGGCTAGGCTAGGCTAGGCTAAGCAAGGCTAGGCAAGGCAAACTGAGACTCGCCGTTCGCGCGGCGCGTTTAGTGTTCTGCGCGCGCGCTCCCTGGACCGAGCGAGGTCTCTACCTCTTTCTCTCTCTCTCTCTCTCTCTCTCTCTCTCTCTCTCTCTCTCTCTCTCGCTGTGGTGCGCGCCTCGTGACACGCGGTGCTAGAATCGTGCGTGTTCTTTTGCATCGTCGAGAAAAATCGGAAGAAAGAAGTGCGAAAAGAGATAAGAGAGTAAGAGGAGTGGTCTCGCTTTATTTATGCGCTCCGCGAGAGTGGTGTAGGAGTAAACGAAGGAAGAAGAGAAAGAGGAACTCTGTCGGCGAATGTATTATCTCCAACTTTGACCGGGGACACGTGTAAGATCAAATAGCATTTTCCGTGGCGGGTAAAATGGTAAGGGATAAAAGTATAGCTTTGGCAATCAAGTTCCAGAGATATACATGAAATTCGTATAGGATTAGACCGACACATCGAAACGAAGAAAGTTGATGAAAGAGAGTAATAAGATTCTTTGGATTTACCGTACATTTTGGAAGGGACGCATATCGGTGTTTAAATTAGATCGCTACCAGTCGATCGAAGTGAATTGTAGTTAGTTTATTGTCGACAGATTGTTTACGTCGTTGCATTGGACATTGACGTGCTCCATGTGCTCCATAAGCACGTGATACTATTCGTCGGAGTGATTTAAAAGATACGGAATTTTACCGATTTATGATTTTTTCGAGAACCGCCACAGACAATAGTTAGTGTCAGTGTACTTTCTTCCGGAAAAAATCTCTCTCTCTCTCTCAAAAGAGAGAGAGAGAGGGAGAGAGAGAGGGAGGATGAGAAAGAAACAGATAAATTAAATAGATAGATAAGGTGTGTAATCCTATATAATTCTGGGACAGGCCTTCTATGAACAAGCAGATAACAATAGACAGAAAGCGCACAAAAGATATACATAGAATATATACAAGAAAGAAAAAAATAATATAAAATAAAAAATAATAAGAAAGATAAAAATAAAATTTAAAAGAGAGATAGAACGCGTGCGTGCGTGCGTGCGTGCGTGCATCGTGCACGCGCGTGATGCAAGTCGCGCAGACTGTCGCAACTCGCGCCGGATAAATAATCGCGGTGGATCGACGTCGACTCGCGCATCGGAAGAAAAAAATCGTCGCGAGGGTGGGAAGACTCGCGGTGCGAGGAAGGGAACGTTGCCGCAGTGGGTACAGTGAGAGCGGAAGGAGTCAGGTGCCGGGAAACAAGCCCCGGAGACGTTAGTGCTTCACTTCCTTCTTCCTGAGTTCCGCGCGTCGCAAGACGGAACGACAGGTAAGAGGCTTCTTTTTTTAACGATTTTATCCAAAGTAACTTTAAACAAAGCCGATGTCGTAACTGTAATTTCGATAATATATTCTCCGGCGAGTGTCTGTCGATTAAGAAAAATAGTATAGATATCAATAATTGTCGAGTTACGTGCGATTAAAAGAGATTTTTTTTTTTTCGTAAGCTTTGAAAAGATAAATTATGGAATCTAATTTTAGATGAACTTTGCCGTAATAGGATTCTAATTTGGAGCTGGATTGTAATGTTTAAGAAAGACGAAAAACAAAAAGCGAGATAAGTGATATTTTGTAAAAATTATATCTGTGTTATATATCGATAATTATAGCAATTAAGAAATGTAGTAACTTTAAATTTTAGCTTTTATTCTTGGCAAAAATATGATACTTGTCATTTATGCTTTATATTTACTGCACTTCATATATTATTAGGTATACAGTCGAAATTCGTAAAGTTAACCTCCGTTTTTGTTTTAACCTCCCATATAGTAATCGAGTAGTAAATGCGCATGCGCATTTGTTTACTTTTACGGAACTTTTGACAAGTTACTTTTATAGAGGTTCGACTGTACTTTGGAAATTTGATATTTTGGAACGTGTATTTTTTGAAGAAAAAAATTTATTTTAATATACGAAATTAACTTGTCTCATTAAAATTAACAATCGGATATAATACCTAGCATATTGATTATCCAGTCTCAAAGCGAAATTTAACAAGTCGAATTTACATGAGATTAATTTTTCTTTTCTTTTTTTTGATAATTTAATTTAATTTCTTAATTTTAACTTGAAATCCAAAAATCTTATTCTTATACATATAATGAAAATATATAAAGTTTTTGAATTTCAAGTTGCGATCTAATCTTAGATTCCTTAGAACATACATATTGGAAGCAGCATTGTCTCTAATGTATCTAAAATTTCTAAAAAATAAGAGTTTGAACAATTTTATACAATTTTTTATTCGGTCTAAAAAAAATATGCAATATGATGGAATAAAATGCTAATAAGGTGCCTCGATCTATATCATTCAATATACTAAAAGACACACACACACATACACATACACACGCGCGCGCGCGCCCCACACTATTTGTGTGTGTGTGTGTGTATATATATATATATATATATATATATATATACACACACACACACACACACACACACACACACACACACACACACACACACACATTTATCCTTGCTGTTTATTTTATTGCGATGGGCATGCATGGAATGTCTACGTTCTGGATAAAACGGTTTTGCTGAAGTATCTAAAAATTTATCTAAATACAGAACTGAAAATTTTGTTGGACTATCAAAATAATATTATTTAGAATGCTCAAACACACACACACATACACACACACACACAAGTTGTTAGATTGTCAAATCTTCTTGCAGCATTCCTTATCATGCTTGATGAATAATGATTATTTTGATGATATAAAAGAATTTTTAAATATTTCAACAAAATCGTTCTTTTCGGACGCATATGCGGATCGCGATAAAACAAATAGACAAGAATATATATATATGTATATATAAAGTCTCTATAATAATACAATTAATACTGTGCTATTATATATCCTGTATACAAGATGTTCAGTACAATGACCACATAATTTCTCGTTGACAAGTAGAGCGGACCAAACTGAGTCGAAAGTCCTCTATCATTTTATAGTTTTCGCAAATTTTTGTTTTAGTTATCCAATCAGGAGAATGTTTAAAATCGACGCATAAAACAACATAAGATATCTTTGAGAGTTCTTTAAGAAATATCTTTAAGAAAATAATTCATAAAGTATTCTGAAAAAATACTTTAAAGTTGCCATTTGCATCGATTTTATCCGCGTATTCGATCTTTGGAAATTATTATCACGTTATCTCATTAATTATTGCAAAAATTGCAAAATGGTACAAGACTTTTCGACTCAGTTTAGTCCGCTCTACTTGATCTTGAGAGGGTTATACGATCGAATAAACTTATTATCGGACATTCCGTATATCTGTGTTTTAAGGATCCATAATGCAGATATTTAAAAAACACAATGCTTATCTTATATTTAACATAAAATATATAAGGCCATTTATTATCGTCATAAAACATAAATATAATTCGTTATAATAGTTTTATACACAAATCACAATTAAACGCTAAAGAATCGATGTGCTTTTCGAATGCTTCGTGAAAGGATCGTAGCTGCCAGCTAGCAGCCCTCCGGATTCGTATCCTCGGATAAAAGTTTAAGTTGCGAGCGGCCGTGACAGTTAAAAGCGACAGTTAAATGCTTCGCCCACGTAAGACGCGCCGCTCGCGTGCGTGGTACACGCATCACGCGTTGCGCGCTTGAAATAGCAAAAGGAGACCGACCACAGCGATTTAGAGGTATAGACGACGAACAGGGACGATTGAACAGTCGGGGACCATGCGTTACTTAAGAGATTTTACTATATGGTTGAGTGAAAAGCAAACGGCCGCGACGAGGCTCGCTTGTAAAAATGAACTCGTGTCAGCCGGTAATCGCATATGATCAAGGAAGTGATCGCGCGCATTACGTATCGGCACGCCACAAAGTATTGATTTATTTAGAAATTGCTGAGATCGCTTGACAGTTGTGTTCCGACATTTTGTCCCTTGGAAAGGGATGCAAATTTATTTCTTGTTAATACTATGAGTCAATAATTAGTAAAAACATGGAAATAATTTGCTGAAATGTTAAAAAATTTAGTTATAGATACAGATTTGAAATTAATTTTGTTCAGGATAATTATGGAGGAAGATAATTATCAAGATAATTATGTAATGTACGAAGCATTAATGAGCAATGTGGTAAAAAATGTTGATAGTCTAACAACCAACTTGAGCGTTCTACATAATTATTTTGATAGTTCTATAAAATTATTTTCAGATCTGTATCTGTGTATATATCTAGCTAAATATTTACATATCTCGGCAAAATTTCCTTCCACGTATTCTCACAAAAAAACACGCACAGATCCAAATTATAGACCTGCATATATTGTTTCACTCTGTAATCAAATTATAGAATTAGACAGTAGTATAAATTAAAATGAGATAGTATGTAATATACAGGGAAGCTGTATATGTATACATATACATATATTGGGCTAGGAAAAAAGTCCCTTTACCAGTTAATAAAAAAACTTTTTTTGCAACTCATATATTTTATTTTCTAAAAATTGGCAATTAATATCACTTGATAGAGCAACGTTTCAACTTTAAGAATCTGTATCTTTAGTTGCTATACGATGATTTTTGACGGAGTTACGAGCAATAAAGTCAGAGTGTTCCTTTTTACTTAATCCGCAAGTAACTCAGGAATAAACAATCGTATTTTTAAAAAACAATTTTGTAGGGAAAGATTCAAGTTTTCATTATTTCTACTTGGCAAAGTTCTACGAGAAGGACTAGATCGAAGCCGTATCTTTATTATTTATTGAAAAAACGATTCTAGTAGATTTTAGACATATGTAATTTTTTTCTTTATCAAAAAGTATAGCATAAACTTGGGTATTGTAGCTATACGGAAAAGATAACAAGCTTGTCCAATAATTACTGAATAGTGCATTTTTGTAATCATTCTCGAAGATAATCTATATTAATAGTAATTTATGCGTATACACTATTCGAAATAACAATTTAAAATAACAATTTTGTAAATATTATATGTAATATTTATTTTAGACTACCTGCAAAGTTTCCAGCTCTCTCTCTCTCTGCTATAAAATAAATATATAATAAATAAATTACAGTTAAATTGTCAACGTTACATATATAACAAAGAAAATTGTAATGTGATTTTACGATGAAAAATAGTTGAGTGATTTTTATTATTATGAGATTATTTTAGTTATTTTTGCCGAATTTATTACAACTTTATTTTACTTGAATTTTTATTTTATCTGAAAAATATCAAAGGTGTAAGATAAAAAGTACAGTTATATAATTACAGTTATAATATATAGTAAATCCATTCAAATGATTATCTTACTGTAAAGTAAATTATATAATATATGATTCCTAAGAATATTAAGAACAACTCTCAAAAGGATTATGTTCAGTTTTATAGGGCAATCTGGGCCTCGGATGAACAACTTTGAGACATATTTAAAATTTTAAGATATCAAAAGAGAATAAAAAATTCCATAAGCCCAACTTTATAGGAGAAGTTGGCTGAGTGCTAGAACTATTCAAAGTTCGCTATTATGACCATGTACCATTAGTCTTATCTAATTTCTCTGCGTCCAAGACACCTCCTTGCGGTGACGGCGGTAACGGATTGTACCAAAGACATGAAGTAATATCTAAAATGTATTTGGTATAGTTTATTAATTCGGTTGATAGTTATCTGGAGTATGTCCAATACTTTGACGAAGACATTCATATGCCAGCAAGAACAATTAATGATATTTTTTTACTTTTAGAGTTCCGATGAGGAAGCTGAAGAGGGAGATAAGGTTCATATATTGATCACATTTCAATTAGGCAATTAAAACCTTTTGTTTCATACTTTGAGTCTCTCTCCCCTCTTTATCGATTAATATGTATCATTTATAACTATTCATTTGAGGTCCAAAAAAGATTTTAGTTGCCTTCGTCAAGATTGGACATATTCCAAATATTAGATGATTCGAGAAATCGAATAAAACCAGTCCTATATGGTACACAATACATAATCATAATAGCGAATTTTGAACAGCTGTAGCACTCAAAGGACTCATTTTACAAAGTTATGCATATTAAACTTTTTAATCCTTTTTTTATGCTCTAAAATCCTAACTAGGTCTCAATGCTGTTCAACCGGGGCATAGTGCTTTACTTTGCAAAATATAGAAAGTATTTTATAATATGGCTATATGACAATCGTTCATTTACCAAGAAAAGTAAAGTAAATTTTACATAAATAGGTGTCTGTTCCTGTAGATTTGCCAAAAATTCATAAAATTTACTAAAATTCTATATTATTGTAATTTATATTTTCATTTTCACTATATATTTATAATATTGTGATCATTTTGCGTTATATTTTGGAGTATTAACCAGAAAGAATCAAGGGAGAATGGAGCGGATAGTGTTCTCTTCTCTGATTGGTTTCGCCATTTATAGTGCAATTCCACAAATATGTGCATGTACATACATGTACATACACACAATACTAGTGCGGTACTCCCCCTTGATTCTCTCTAGTATTAATCAAGTAACATATAGACACACGCGCGCGCGCGCAAACACACACACACACACACACACACACACACACACACACATACACATACACACGTAGAGTTAAAAAATAACAAAAGTATTTATGCGAAATATATAATGTACAAGTTCCTGGAAATTCGCATGATATAGGAACTCACGAAACTCTCATACAGCCACTCACATGGTTTTCGTGCTCGAGACATGAACTATATTTTATACAAGTATTTTCAGCCTAGGCCAACTTTCGGCCCTCAAGCGATCCCCTTTCTCGATTTGCGATGTTTGCGGTTGGCACAAACGCAGAAGACTCCTATGTTTTCTGATATAGTTAAGTCATAATAAATTATACACACACACATACACACACACACACACACACACACACACATATACATGCATATATTATACATTTATATATATATATATATATATGTATCCATTTTTTTCATATCAATAGCAAGTTAATTCAGCAAGTATCTAGGATTACTTTAAATTTTATAGCTAAATAAATATGTATATTACGTTGGTAAATTTGGTAAATTGAAAACTTCTTTTCTTTTATATTGGATAATCAAATCAGAACGTCATGCTTCATAAAGTATCGTGGAGAAAGATACCGTTTTGATTATTATTATTATTTTGTGAGGGGAGAACTGCGCGCGCTTTTGATTTATGTTGCAATGATGATCTAATGTTATTAATAACTTGAAGCTGCGATAAGTTCTATCTATTATTGGAAAAGATGGTTTGAAAGGAATTTTAATTTTCAGTTACACACACATAAATTATTGCGTTAGTTGCGTTAGCACGGCAATATGTAATGTAATAAATTCTCTACTCTACTCTCCCAATCCTTACACTCTCTCGCTCCTCATCGAGTGATTACGTGGCGACCTTCGTAGCGCCCAGGGCCGAGGGCGCCTAAAACTGATGTGTACGTTCGATAAATATTACGACGCGATGGCGCGCGCCATAAGGGTCCCGTATACATGTAAGAGACCTTGAGACCACGTGTAGCACCGTCACGATCCGTCCGATTCCGAAAAATTAAATGTTGGTTTGTGTATGTGATGTAAAATCATTCCCGAAATCTTGTAAATATGAGAGAGAATTGTCAAAGCAGTAGAAAAATTTGACTAATAAGAAACAATTGTATTTGAAAGGAATAAAATAATCGGAAGCTTTAAAATTTAAAACATTTACAAACATGATACAAGATAAAAACGTTTTAATTTAGAAATTGAAAAAGAAATGTGTCTTTATTATTTTTCGTTTAAGAATTCAGATTTTGAAAATTTTGTTGAAAAAAAATTTCTACAAGATTTTTATATCATAGTATTTACCTTTGAAATAAGAATTTCTTCACCAGTTCTGAATGAACGACGGACTTACAATTGAATTGTATAGAAATTGTTTTGTAACTTTTTATAATTTATAACTTATCTTTTTTTCCTTCCACAAAATCTTTTCTTTTTTTCTTCCGGAAGATTATCGAAACAAATTCATTGCTTTTGCTGACGCGTATTTTCATTTTAATATATCTTGGCAGCAAGGTGCACGCATCGTACGCACGGACGACCCTGAAAGATCTGACGCCGCGTGAATGTTTAATCATTGTCGAGTCCAATCGCTCACAAATTCTATTCCGCGTTCATGCGTTTGTTCGGGATAGCGCGGATAACACGCGTTGATAGTTAATGACGACTCTCGTCGATCGCAACGTATTTCCTCCTATACGTTGGAAACGAATCGTCATGCCACGTCCCTGAACGACGACACCGCGTGTATCATCGCGTATTTACCTTCGTGAAGTCAAATTGGAACTGCGCGCCATATCTATATTCATTGTAGATGTCTATATATTCTCCTACTTGCAGTTTATGTTGTCCCTATTGTCAATGATAAATTGACGGTAAAATATGGGCACGGATGCTGCGATAATTTTACTTGTACATACACATATTTTTCGAATTATATACATGTGTATGTATAATATAAGCATTTTGTATTACTATTTTTATATTATTATTGTTACGTTATCTTTTTTTTTGGTAGCTGATGTTGTAATTGTTACTAATGAATATGGTAAAAAAAAAATAAGCCTTTCTCTTTCGTATGTATTATATAATGATATAATCTGTGTTCATTTCCATACCCTATTTCATCGACCAATTTTATCGATCGCGCATCTGGCTGCACAATCTATGTTTACGTTCTGCACGATCGTAATAGTACGATGTGAACGAAAATTATTTTCGTATTTCTCATCAATCATATTTGTAAAATAATCGTTTGTCATTAACGATTATTTTTCAACCATGAGCCGAGATTTTCGTCGACAGCATGCTTGCTTAACCTTGAAGCGTTGTTGCGCATGGTTGACAATACGTCATAGTTAGTATTTTTATTTAACATCTCGCTTTATCGATGAGAATGTAAGAAATCTGTCAAGCTATCATTACAATTTCGCAAGGAATAAACGTAAAAAAAAATAAACATATTGATATGTGAGAGATACTTATAGAATATTTTGGAAAATTTCATGGATTGAACATATTTCGACAAAATTGTGTTTTTAATATCCATTTCTACATCAGTAGGTTAGCTTTAATTTTAGTTTAACTTATTTTGTATTTTTTTTTCTCTAATTCTAAGAATTAAAAGAAATAAAAAGTAAATAAGAAGTTAATCTACATTGGTAGAAATGGGTCTAATGCTCGTTTCTAACTATGTGTATAGTTTAATTTTAATCACCTGAATCTTTTTTAAATGTAGAGAAAGATAAAGAGTAAGTTGAACCGAGATTAAAATAAAACTATTTTAAAGTTAGTCTACATTAATAGAAACGGGCATGAGATGCTTTTGTAAGTCGAGGATTAATCGACAGGATCGCGAGAGGTTTTTGAGAAATGATCCATGAAATATGGGCTATCCGTACAACGCACCTGCTTGCCGCGATCCCCGAAGACGTAAGGACGCGTGGTCGGAGAGGTATGAGGGAACCTTGAGGAAGGCTACTGGTAAAAGTAAATGACCTTTACGAAGGCGAAGTGCGAAAGGAGGCAGGGCGCGAGTAGTGGTGTTGGTACATGTGCGTGCCATGCGTGTGTCCTATCCTCTCAGGTCTATGAACCCAAATTGGGCCGAGGCCTTGACTCTTGAGCACATTCGCGGGTTCGGAGTATCCTTCCCCCCCCTTCTCTCTTTCTCTCTCTCTCTCTCTCTCTCTCTCTCTCTTTCTCTCTCTCTCTCTCCTTCCACTATTCTCCAACTTGGTTGAATACTCCCTGCTGACCGCGTGAACCCATCTTCCTCGTGCAGAGGGGGGCGGCCGGAAGGGGGCTAGACGTAATCGCACGCGCGCGTGCACAGGGCGCCGCGCTGTGTGCGGTGTACCCTGCGCGCGCGTGACGCAACTATCGCCATCGGTGGCAGCCTGGTAGCCAGGCAGTCAGGCAGTCAGGCAACCGCCCTGCGCGACCTGTCCGGGGACCATGGGGAAATGCGGTCATGGTCAAGGACCAGTGCACGAACCGACCGGAGAAAGTTTTTGCATTGGCTTGATCTCATTTCGGTGGTCTTGTATATCGCAAGGGGATTTTTTTTTTATTTTTGTTATTAACAATGCTTTGCTTGTGCTAACGCAAGTTGTTAAAGCGAAGACTTGTCGCGAAAAATTCGCGAATAGTTTTCGCGTGATACATTTCGTTTGCTTACGTCAAAGAGCTATCCGGCAATACTGAAGATAGAAATAGAATTCTTTATGATATGTGCAATAGAATGATAATTTATTACCTAATAGAAAGGTCTTCTCTCTACACTGATGATATTTTCTAAACATCTAAATGTAAAATATATGGAAATATATGTACATGTGTAGATAATGATTCGATAAGAATTTGTGCAAACAATTATTATTTTTCTTGCTTTTACCTTACTTTTATTATTTTAGTAACATAGTATATTAATTCCAAATTACACAAGTGTGTTTCCCATTATATTAATTGTAAAAAATATTTCACTGATAACATATTAAAGTATTAAACAATTCATCAAGTTAAAGGATAGGCCAGGAAAGAGTGACAAATTCTCGAAGTATCTTTTTTTTAAGAATATACAAATAAATTTCCAGTCGCGTGAGTGGGTATGGTTTATATATTTTTACATATATTCTCATGTGAATGAGAGAGAGAGAGAGAGATTTTCTCTTATACAAATTGTTCAGTTATAATATATACAAGTGTTCCAAAATTCGTGTCTCAAAATACTATAGCAAGCAAGTTCTCGGAAAATTAAAAAAAAACTATTCGTAAATTTTTATTTTAAGCAATAATTTTTGAGATAGATAATAAGGAGTTAAATATGACCAATTACAGACTACATTTAGACAGCCACCTGTCCATAATTTGCGTTAGTAAGTATTAGCGAGCGCTGGGAGCTAGGAATGTTCACTTCAATGCACTCATTAGTTAGTAGTACTCACAGGGGACCACTTAAATGTAATTGACTTATTTAAACTGTTATATCTCAGAAACTATTGCTTAAAATAAAAATTTACATATAACTTTTTTGTTTAATTTTCCGAAAACTTCCTTGTTATAATATTTTGAATCGTGAATTTTGAGACACCCTGTATAAATAAACTTTAGATTTTAGCATTTTTATTAGCGAACATTTCGTGATCATATTCGAAGCTTGAGAGATGTTCTTCGTGATTTGTGTTTGCACGTTTGTTGAATATCATGTGATACGCAAGACGCGTAAAATTATGCTGAATCGAGTGTTATTATTGCGACCGATTAAACAATTGCAGCTACGGCTGACTTTAGCTTACCTTGAAGCGGTTTACCTTCGAAACGACGCAACGTGCACGTCGTGCGAGTTTCACGCTAAAGATGTCGATGGATTTTGAAACGCTGCGAGTAAACACCACCCATCATCGTCATAGTGGAAATATTTGCAAAGGCAAGTTCGAGGCTAATGAATGAGACGCATCATGCATTTGAATGATAAATGCGATCTTTCATTTTTTGAACGAGCCATTTTCTGCGCTGTATTAAAGCTCCTGTTCATTTAAAGTGATATTTCTCAATCTGGAAGTATCTTTATTTAAAAATTTTTGAAAATAAAAACAAGGATCTATTTTCAATAATATTTATTTGATTATGAAGCAGTAATTAACCTCTTAGGCACGGCTGAATTTTGCGCGGGGCTGTACGGCAGAGTTCAACGCGAATTACGCGTAAATGATACAGCACTGCAACGTGTAACGGACGATGCTGTTCTCTACGCGAGTACATTGGAATAAAGTTTTTGATGATTAAATTATAATTTTTCTTAAAGATATGATACACATACTTTAACTTTAACAATTTACTTTATAATACAATAATTAATAATACAATTGAGTATGATATATTTTAAAGCACAGTACGACACATAGACCCACATCACAATCTTCACACTCATAGCGCGATTTTCGTTTTTTTATATTCTTCCTACCACGCATGTTTTTATTTATGTCATTTTCGATTTCCGAGCCTGTTCCTGAATTGTAACAAATTGCTCTTCGTTTTCTACTTATTTAAATGAAAAGCAACAATTCATACCTGACACTGGCGTATCAAAAACAAAGACTGTATATTCTGTCTGTATATTGTTAACACTGTTATAAAACATTGTGAAGTGTGTGAAAAAAAAAGTGTGAAACAAAACATATGAAAACAATCATTTAATTCAAACGATGAGCGAGTGATCCACTAGAGTGAGCCACTATAGTGGCGCGTCGTTCAGAAAGATGACATGCGCGAAAGCCACTATAGTGGCGCATCCTGCCTAAGAGGTTAAGCATGTATGAGATATACAGTCTCTGTAAAAAATAACTGCAAAAATAACTGAAATTAGAAATTTAAACTTTCTATTATATATAAAAAGAAATGTATATAAAAAGGACAGTTTTACTCAAGTATCTAAAAATTTAGCTATATAGATCTAAAAATAATTTTGTTGAACCATTAAAATAATTACATAAGATTCCCAAACTGATTGTTAGGACGTCAAAGCTTTTTGCAACACTCTTGAGATTCCTAAGTATAATTATTTTCGTAATCTAATCAAATGATTTTCAGATTTGTATTTATCTGAAATTTTAAATGCTTTAATTAAATCGTAATTCTTTGAGTCAAATTCTTTAAATTCTTTTCATGTACATGTGAAACAGTTCAATAAAATCAATAATTATATGTATTTAACAATGCAATTTTGTAGTTTAAATGAACAATTCTCAATTTTATTTTATTTTTTTTAAACATGACTCATTATTATTATTAACTTCTGATCCAGATTTTAAATCGCCGTCAAACTTTTTGTATTACTTTCAAATGCGATATAGAAAAATCTGTATCTTTTTCATAATTTTTTCATTTTGCTAAAAAAATACATTTTCAAACGTAAGATTGATTGAGAGAGTAAAATTTAAATAGAATTTTAATTGACTCGTTCTTATTCGCGCGATGTATAAAATGCACACAACCTTATTTATAGTAATCAATCATCAATCAAATTAACGTTTCCATGGACATGAAATAAGGTATATGCGGGATCGATATGTTACAGTAGTCGTTAAGAGAAACGAAGGTAACGGTAAATCGTTAGTGCGCGGACAACATTGACACGAATTTAATGGCAGTCAAGCGTCAGTTAATCTTTGGGCTTGATTGTAAAAAATGAGATCCGCGAAAATTTTGTGCGGATCATTCTCTGTTGCGAACTGTGACGTCAGTTAATGATATATCGTGGAACGATGTATGGAGTGAATATGTAATGTTACTGTCAATGTGTAAGAAGTCGTGGTGCAATGAAGTCAGAAGTCGCTGCCGCGATTGTCACGAACTCAAAAGTTCTGCTGTACTGATGTTAACTATGCCATCTTTGGTTTAACTCCTCACTTGTGAAAAATGCGTTTGCTTGTGTTAAAAGAGGAATACCTAACGTGAAATAGATGAAATAATACATAATTAAGACGACTAATGTTAAAAATATTTTACTATAATAATAATTTGGATAAAAAATCTTTTCAAACTTTAATTTTCAAAGATATTATGTATAGATATTAATATCGAACTCTGTCAGAGAATCAAAAAATCCATGTATTATTTAATATCTATCAGATAATAAGAATAATTAATGTGAGTAATTGAAATTTCATATATTATAATCATGACCTTTTTAATGAGTTGATTGATAGCGGGAGATAAAAAAGAAAATATATAAGTGATTTATCTCTTCGTACCAATCTCTCTCCTTCTTCTCTTTACTGTATATAGTCGCGAGAAATAAATGAAAATAAATATTTCCGTGTGGCTTTCGAGAAATTCTTAATTTTGCTAGTAATGAAACATGTGAAACACCAATTATGGTGTATTTAATTTTATTATACTGAAATATATTATAGCTTTATTAATCAACGAGTTTTCTTTTTTTATTTATCGATATTTCTTATAAAAGAAAAAGAAATAAACCTCGCGAGGTAAGATCATTTTATTTCAATGCCGCGATGGAGGAATTATTCCGCGAACGATTATTTTGTAAATAGCAAAACGAAGCAAACGTAAATAACCAAATGTAAATATTTTTGTATTGATTTTTTTCTCATTGATTGATCATTTTATTATTATTAATTTGTTTAACTTAAATTAATGATAATATATTTTTATTTATAGACAGAATGGCTGCGTTCAGCAAGAAAAGCAGCTTTGCAACTCTGTAAAATTCTCGAATATGATTGGTTTATTTAAACTCAGTGAGGAACTAAGAGCAAGATCAATCATATTAAAGAATTTTATTGCAAAGCTGTTTTTTTCTGCTGAACGCAGCTATTATCTGTGAAATATTTATAAGATAATAATTGGCATATTTCGAGCTCCTTTTTAGCAAGGAAGAAGAATTGCGAATATTTCAATTCAGCCAACTATCTTATGTATATATATATAATATATATATATGTATATGTATATATATATATATATATATATATATATATATATATATAACGCGAGTACATTCATCCTTTTATTCGTCTCTCTTCCTCGTTCTTTTCTCTCATCGACTAATTAGGTTAGGGTCATTAATCGGTCTTGTGCTTGCCTCGAAACACCAACGTTTGCTAGAGAATTGCGAGGACCATTGAGCCTTGATCCAAAACCGGTTGCAATACCGCGTATCTTATTAGAGATATGCAAAAGAGACGCGGAAAAAAAGGATGTTCAACATATTCGCGTTTATAATTGCTCACGGAGCCTTATTAGAACATATATAAAGCTCGGAACACAATTTCGCCATAAATTAAAAGCATTAAAACATGCTTATATCTATATTTTGATCGAAAAGCGTTTAAATAAAATGTAGAATATATTAGAATATATTAGAAGAATATATTACGAGATATAATTTTTAACTTTGAAATTACCTATTTCAATCGATAGGTAACACATCGAATTCTTTCAGCGCACTGTTGATTCATATTTGGGTAAATTTGATATATTTTATCATTAGTATTTATCATAAGTGTCATTTGAACAACTCCATTAGATTTTATCTTCAGATAAGACGTCGAGTTGTATTTACGCAAGGAGAGAAGCATGATATATTTAGGCTCTTAATGTATTTTTTACATTACCAATATTCTCGCGTGACAAATGCGGCGTATGATAAACGATCAATCGATTCGACAGCCGCAAGGCTGTTATTGATTAGCTCTCGCGGATCGATGAATCAGAGTTGTCTCATCTAATCGATGCGATTTCGCGATGCGAATGGCGCTTGGGCAAAATCCTAGGATTGATCAATCGCAGGATTTCGGAGTCGCTGACATGCATCATGATATTAATCGATGCTCCCGCTTACAGACCCCTTGCGGTTGGCGATAATTGAATCTACTCCGGCATCCGCTCTCTTTCTCGCCGCATTCCTAGACGAAGCATCGTCGAGGCATGTTCTAGAAATGAGCTATGTGTAGCAAAATAACAGTTCGGATAAATATGATTATAATTCATTCGCCTAGTTTAGTTCATTCATTATATATCAAAGAATTAACAGCACTTAATCGCATCCCGGAATAATTGCGAATGCGTACTTGCGTCATCGACTGGAAACTATTCCACTTTCGCTCGCCTTTGAATTTTCCACGTAGTATCAAAATGTATGTCGTAAATAGGTGTATCTTTTTACCGTGATTATTAGTTTCGGTTGTCGTCGAATAATAGCAATTACTTTTTTTTTAATGCTTAATTTTAGAATGAGCTTTGATTTCTTTTCGAGATTATACAAGACATAGAAAAGGTTATGCTGAAGTAGACATACATATATCTGAATTTAGACATACATA
Organism: Acromyrmex echinatior; assembly: GCF_024713525.1. Classification (NCBI taxonomy): domain Eukaryota; kingdom Metazoa; phylum Arthropoda; class Insecta; order Hymenoptera; family Formicidae; genus Acromyrmex; species Acromyrmex echinatior. The sequence continues at coordinate 205,334 of NW_028259062.1, forward strand.
TAGATACAGATTTGAAAATATTGAATTTTGTTTGGATCATTGAAATAATTAATAATAAGACGCTGAAACTAGTTGCTAGAATATTAAAATTTTTTACATTGTCATCAACACTTAAGAGGAGACAGGCTTAGTCAGCTCTGTCATATTATAAGAAAAGATTTCAATTTCCAAATTTTTTGTCCTTCATAGCATAGACTCCATCTCACAGACACATATTCGTGCGTATACTTTAATCCTGGAAAAAGATTTTCGAATCTGTAAAAGAAGAAAAAAGTAATTGTTATACAAAAATTACATAGTTTAATCGACAATACAGAGGAAGATCCTAAAGACGTTTGTCCGATTAAACATAATAATTTTCGTACAAGATATCGCATACTTATATTACTTTTACATATTTGGAAATTTTTTTCCAGAATTAAAGTACGCATTAATTAACTGTAGCATGGAATTTATGCTGAGAACGAAAAACATTTTTTAAATTAAAATCTTTTTTATCATTTCTTTATTTCTTAGTTTAATATGATGTCTTGAGCTCAAATTATGATAACATTACTTGATATAAAAGCTCTATTATCTAAAGCTCTATTTATGAAATTGGAGGACTACAGACTTGTAGATTAAGTATAGTAGATTAAGTAGTATGTAGTGATGTCGATGACATGTCGTAAATCATGTGCGTAAGTTTTATTGAATCAATAAAACAGCAATCTTGACGGAATTCAGTCTTCACTTTAGAATCCTCTTAAACGTTCTACATAGTTATTTTCATCCAACAAACAATTATTTTAGTTCAATAAAATTACATTTTTATATCTGTATCTAGCTAAATTTTGTAGGCACTTCGGCAAAATCATTCTTTCCGTGTAATTAAAAATTAAAGTGCAGTAAACACTTATAAATATATACCTATATTTTTCTTCTTTTGTTATTAATTATATTTACTAACTATACTTACTAGCTATACTTACTAACTATAGTTCATGCTCTTATGAAACATAAATTATTCTTTACTTTTTAAATCAATTTTCTGTTTTTATTATAAAAAAATACAAATAAGCACAAAAACTGAAGTTAGCTAGATTCCATTGTGTTTTCGTCGGGAACTGCATCTTTTTGAAACTCCTTAATAGGAACGTAGACAAAGATACTTCCACATGCTTGTCACGTGCTTGTTGAGCAGGAATTTTCCAAGGCGCATTGCTTCGCCTAATTTCTCGCGTTGCGCGTTTTCATTATTGCATTACTCAGAGCGCAATGGCTGACGTCAACGACCTTCGATGATTCTATCTCCCCTCGAGCGATCCTGAAATCTCGCACGATCTTCTTACGAAAAACATCTCATTGACTTTAGAAGCACTAAGCGGAACAAACCGTTACATTTTAAATCCCATTGTAAATTCGTTCTTTGATGTTAGAGCATAATTTTAAGATGCTATCTATTATACACATTTCTGAAATTTAAAAAAAAACATTCCAAAAAATATGAATGTGAATTTAACACTACACGATTTTAAATCCACATCTATATAATTCTCACCGAGTTGGGGTTAATAATAATATTAACAAACACCAACGTGATGTGGATTTAAAATCTTTAGTATGTATATTAACACTATCATGATGTGGATTTAAAATTCATGGTGCTAAATCCACAAATATATGTATTTCTTAAAATATGTTTCAAATCCACTTCCAAGTTTCAATAAATATTGTAGGATATAATGTGGCGAGTCGATCTGCTGTATACAGCAGATCGCTCTAATCAACGTTAGTCCTGTCCATTCCAGACTGTTGACCAGTCGGGAACATGATTGGCGGCGGATTTTAACGCGTGGTGTTGTCAGCCTCTGTCGAGGAGACGCGGATTGTAAAATGCGTCCTTACGCCGTTATTGAAGCCCTCCCCTTCTCTCCGATCAAACGCATTGAAAAGCGACCGTCGCCTTGAAGGAAGTCGCTTGCTTTGTCATAGTGATTAAGCGTACGATCCGATTGTGCGTATAGGTATTCAAAATAATATAACGATGAAGAGAAATTCCTCTCGTGCGATCGTTGAATCCGCGAGTTACTCGCCATGCAGCATTTTTCGAAATGCAGCATGATCGAAATAATCTAAGGTGTTATTATGTTGAGGAGATACTTAAAGCATAGAGAGAATTTAATTGAGATAAGATATTATATTATTTATTATAAGTGCTTAATATGTTTATTTTGACGCTTTATGACGTGTACATATAAGAATATTTACATGACTTTTAAGAAATCATGTATATATAACTTATTTTCAATTAGAGATATTTTCTTAGAGACTCGGAGTTTTTTTTTACATCGCGGCTTTCCTGTATTCCGTACACGTTTGCGAACTACAAATAGAGCGAATACGTTCTTGCAGGAGCATTTGTCACAAATTATTTACAAGGGTAAGGCGACGATGGCCACTCACACTGATTGTGAGTAATGTTTCACGAGTGAGACAAAAACCAAGCGAATTCCAGGCCATGGATTTTAACAGATGGCGACCCTTGGCTTCCAGCCGGGCGTGATTGCTGATTTCTTTATACGTACATACCTCTGGTGCGTTCCTTTTTTCATCAAGATTCCTCTTAGGAAAAACTGTAGCTTTAACAATTTTATATGAATTGATACCTAGCGAAAAAGTCGTCATAATTAAAATATACATGTATATGTATGTAGAAAATAATGTATGTAGAAAATAATCTAAACCTTTAATTTTTAATTTAACATTCAATTAATTTTTAATTTAAAATATTCTCTCTTTTTTATTTTTATTATTTTTTTTTAATTTAATTGATATTTCGAATATATAATAATATTATACTACTGTTCGCTTTTAATTTTTAATTTCTTAATTATTCTTGCGAAGTTACAAGTATTTGTATTTTCTCTCTTGCATTTAAAGACGACAGGACAGAAGGATCGTCGATGGTTGACAAATTTTTAGAGACGCCACATATAATTCCGCAAAAGGAATTGAATTGTTGAATTAGAGGAGGCCGCACACGTTCGAGTAATGACGACGGAGATCCTCGCCTTGCCCGGGGCATGGACCAAGGCCCTTCTTCTGTTTGTGAAGGTCTCTGACGCGCATGACTCAACCTTATTATTGTTGTTAGTCTCGCACACACGTATACAGAAATACACACTCGTGTATGGTGAGATGCGTGTGTGCGCGCGAGAGAATGCGTACGAGCCTCGAGTAGGAAGTGCAAAGTCGCAACAACTAACGCACTATTCGCGGTGAACTCAACATTCTCATCTCGTCAGGGACGTTGGAGTGGTTATTTTCAACACTTGGCGGAGTGCAAGTTCGTGTCAGAGACTGTGCGTCGGAAAGATTGAGATTGCACAGCGATTGCACGTTGGAAATTGAGGATGACGGGGATGAGTTCCGTTAGTCGGATCTTAATTCGTAATCGTAATGTAGCTGGTAGTTGTTGATTTCTCATAACCATGATACGCGTACCTCGGACGCGGGAGGAACAAGAAAAATTGTTTTTCATCAAGGCCTCACTCAATACATATCATAGATGTATTAAATCTATAAAAATGATTCTAATCTCTATGCAGAGTGTGATGCATTTTCAATTTTTTTTTTTTAAACGAATTGTATTTGCATACTTCTAGTCATTTGTTTATTATAACGTGAAAAAACAAAGGTTTTGAACTATGTTATATTTATCCGTTCTGTTTAGTCTGTTATAATGTAGATAGATAATTACACTGAGATAACAAATTTTTGGTACATGTAACCATTTATTTTTTTGATATGTGACTAACAAAAACTATTTTACTTTTTTATTTAAAAATTGTACTGTTCTGACCAAAATTTTATTTAATTATTATGATACACAATTTTTAAATTAAAAAATAAAAAAGTTTGTTAGTCTCACACACGTGTTATATAATGAAATAAATTATTATACCAAAACATTTTTTCCAGTGTGTAAGTTAATTTCTGAGTTACAAGTTTTTTATTCAACGAAATACACGTGTATCCGTTTCGTTTCCTTCGTAAAACTTGGTGGGCCATAATTGCATCGTTAAAACGCGTGCGTCGTGCACGCGACGTACTCGTTATCGTGAATATACGCTGTAATTCGCGATTTCATCTCGCGTAACGTCGTTACGTGCATTGCGCGACGAGCGTATCATTCGCGGAGGGATTTCTTCGTAAAGACGTAAAAGACGTAAAAGACGTCGAAGGATGCAGCCCGCGACATCGCTCCCGAGTGATGCATTCCGTTGGTCCATGGCACACGCGATAATGTCCATTATCGTGCGAATTCCGAGGACAACGATTTAAAATTTTCCGCGCCGCTGCCTATCGACCTGATTAATCTCGCCGTAGTGTGACCTCCCCATAGCTATCGCGACATGCTTTTCCACAGTTGCGAAAACGACGTGTCACGATTCGCGTGAACACACGCTACTCAAAACCGACAGATTTATTTCTTCGAAGTAACGTTATAGATTCTTCGTATTTAAACTAGAGTTTACGATTGCAAAAGATAAGATTCTTGAGCTTAAATGAAAGCAATATCCTTTGAGAGAGACAAGATTCAGTCTAAAAGAATTCTGCGATTTCATAAAGATCTTTCATCATTTTTTGCTAAAAGGATTGTTAAGAATGTGTGTGTCACACTCAAGCGTCAAAAATATAACACAGTTGTTCTATTATTGTGCCTGTGTATAAAACTTGAGTACAATACTGTATTTACAATAGTATTTATTGGATTAAAAGTTATTATTTAATTTTTGTTTGCCTTGATTTTTATACGTTTATTGCAAAATTTGATAAGATAGAATTATGAATTAAATTCTTTTTATATATATGTACTAATAAAATTCTAAAAAGTATTCGTACAAAAATTTATTTATATACATATATAGATCCACTTACTCGTTTGAAAGTTATTTACCTAAAACTGTAGCAAAATATGATTACAAGTCATTATAATGATAAAGTCAGTATAAGCGCCAAATTATTTATTATTTTGTTTTGCAGTTGTTTGCAATTAATTTCAGGACTTATAAAAATTTTTTTATTGATATTAGTGTTCCTATAATATAGTTTAGCCACGCATCACAAAATGTATAGATGTGAATCTGGCGCACGTGTGTGTGAATTGGAATGTTCTTTGAATGTATATACTACAGTTTAATTCGTACTGTCATTTTTGAAAAGGTTTAGTATTGAAAACAATTACAATGAGCATGATTATATATATATATATAATATGGCCAGATTTTATATATATATATATATATATATATATATATATATATATGAATTCTATATAATAAGAATACTACTTGATATTGGCTGGTATTGGCTTTTTATCTGATTTTTTTATCTTTGATATCCTGATATGTGTCAAGACACGTGAAACGACGAGACTGACCGTGTCTTTTTACGCGAGCCGTCAAGTTTTTCAGAGTATTTTAATACAGCATATTTAATTTCATGAATTGTTATAATAACATGTCTTTATATAATATTTAATGTCAAAAATAATCTAGGACTTTGATAAAAAGAAATTTATTTTTATAAATATATATTGGATTGGCAAAGAAGTAATTGCGTTTTTTTAACTTAAAGTTGTATATACAATATCTTCGTCAATAATAAATGAAATTTAAATTTAAAAAAAGGATTTTAAAGCTTGAAATCTCTTTTAAAAGCTTACCATATTTTTTAAGTTTATATGAGTTTGGTAATTTTTACATACCAAAAACTACGAGCTGAAAAAGACGGAAAATTTTCTTCTCACTTTGTGGGTTTGTAATGTGCCCAAATTTGAGAAAATTTTCGACTATCTATCGTGAAAGCTTGATACTTTCTCTACAAAATTGATTTTTTTTAAATATTCCTATGATTTTTGATTACTGAGTTATCGCGGATATGTTATAGCGGATTAAATAAAAGAATCATTTTTACTTTAATTGCTCATAACTCCGTTAAAAATTGTCGTATCGCAATTTAAAAAAGAGATTCTTAAAGCTGAAACTTTACTCTATCAAGATAGGTTTTTATATTGGTAAGAAAGTAATTGCGGTTTTTACTAATAGATGCTTTTTAAAAAAACGCAATTATTTTCTTGTCAACCCAATGTATACATATATATACACATTAATGTGATTTTAATTTTTATACGATAAATTATAGCTTCGGGGAAGATTTATAAATGAAGATAATGTTTAGACATAATTTCGGTATGAATTTATTTAATTCCTGAATACCAATTTAAATTATCTATACATTTTGATATGACGCTAATGTATATACAGGACGTATTTCTTTTCTCATATGAGTGGATCTTATATGAATCTGTATAATTCAGAATTTATCTTATCTTAGCGTGAACTTTCTCTTATTTATCAAGTTATTTTTTTATAAAATTTCGAGATTTGGACTTCTGGCAAGGTCCAAATGAAATTGAGAAATTTAGTTTTGCTATTTGCACAATCTTGACATTTAATTGACATTTAATGATCAAAATCTGTCTTTATATGTGAGAATATTTTCTTAATTTTCCTGTATGTATACCATTTTAAATTTGTTTAGTAGATGTTTAATGTGATTTTGGAACATTTTACACATACATATATCGATCTCTTCGCGAATCTATTATTTTGTTTTCGCAAAACTCTGGTTCTCTGGGTCGGCCTCGAGAGTTTCTATGATCGTCATTACGCCTCCAAGGCGCTCGCTCGTCGGCCCTGGACCGACGTTCTATAGTCTATCGCTTCTAGTGCGAAAGAGGAGAGAGAGAGAGAGAGAGAGAGAGAGAGAGAGAGAGATAGCGCGAGCCAGTTCGATAGAGAAAGAGACGTACGAGAGACAAACTATTCCGTCTGTCGAAGGAGCACGCATACAATACCGCGGCCAATTATCGCGCACGGACAATGTTCGCCAAGGTCTTCGTCCACGAATCTTAATCGCGTATCTCATTCGCATCTATCTTAACGATGCCGTTTTATAAATGCGTCCCTGCGTGCTCTTCACCGAAAAGCCACATTTAGAGTCCGATCGTGGCGTCGTATGATAATCGTGTTTCTGAGATACTTTCCCTTGATACGCGCGATCGTTCTCGCGTTGTAACCGGGCACTTTCCGCCCAGACTAAGCTAACCATTTACTTCCCGCCATACGAAATTTGCCACATATATTCTCAACAGCCAAGATATCGATTCTAAAATCATAAAATTCAACATCGTTAACATGAATTTTTTTTTTCGCCGATAACATGAATTTTAATCTCCCATCACAAATAGGGATCTTTGAGAAACAGAACAATTTTTTATTCTGTTTATATTTCGGATTATATAAACGTTCTGAAAAAATTCTGATATACTTATCAAAACTTTAACGAGTTTTTACCACCATAGAAGTCGTATTGTATTTTATTAATTTTTTTTTTTACAGATTTAAGCTTATCTACCAAAATTCACAATTAAAGAAATATCGATGATGCTTTTAAAGACCCTAATTGCCAGCGGAGGGAAAATGATGATTTTGTCTATCTAGACATCTAATACTAGAATATAAACATAAAGATTTCGAGTCCAAGTCCAGAAACGGATAGTCAAAAACTTTATTTACGATCTGAGAAAAGTAAATCAATTTCTTTTCTAAGCAATCTAGACAATAAGCGATGTCTAAAAGACGTCTTTATGATATCTTTATGACGTCTTTTAGACATGCATGTTGTTTGGCAACTTTTATACATAGCCAATCTTATTTATTTTTTGTTGGATTACAGGTGGTTTTTTTGTATATGAAAGGTGGAAAGATATAATATAAACATGTAGAAATCTCAAATCGAAGTGTTCACAGACAGAAAAAAAGACTGCGATTTCAGCATGGGAAAAATAAATTAATTTTTTAGAAGTTAACTTTTGTACGTAAATAATTATTTACGTACGTAAAGAATTATTTCTTTTTATCAATTGTTGATTATATTTGATGTTTTTTATATATATGAAAGATAGATTTGCTGCTACGTTACAAAAAGATTTCAACGATTAATTTTTAAGAAATTGTCGTCATGTTAAAAAGTGAAATAAATTAAGCATGACTTAACGCGTTTCTAAAAAAAAAAAAGCATTAATTCGATTATAAATGCATCTCGAGAGCATATCGCAAGACTCATTTGTCGTCGGTAGTGAGATTCCCGCGCCTCTTCGAGGGCTCCGACTAAGGTTATGGTTTGCTCTAGGAGTGCATTAACCCCTCGTTGGATCGCGAGAGTACACCGCAGAAGAAGTGCACAACCGTCGCGGACGCGGGTGCGGGACCGGGGAGGAGGGGGGAGGGGGGAAGGGGGCAGCGAGAGATTAGGAGGAGCGGGCGAAGAGAACGAGGGGTGACGGAGAGTTCGCAACAGCGTGCAGGCGTGCACTGTAGTCCTCGCGATGGCAAGCGGAGTCTTTTACAGAACCGAAGACGTGAGGGGGGTTTTACAAAGCAAGGGGAGGATGAGAGGAGAAAGGGGGAAACGGGAGAAGGGGATCGCGGCGACGATGACGCGACGGGGCGGCCGGACTTTCTCCGGAGAGCGAAAGTGAGAGGGCCCCTCCGGCCGGGAGTGCGCTGTGCGCGTTCGTTCCCCTGGCCACGAACGATCTAGGGGGATAGGGGGGGAGAGGGGGGTTCGTGCTTTCACCGTGTTTGCTCCGACGAGATGCACTTTTCCGCGACGCAGAAGCGAAGGCGCGCGATTTCGCGAGCGGAAAAATACGATTTTAGAGCGATTAGCTGGAACAACGGCCGCGAGCGACGAGGAAATGCGCGGCTTTGTGCCGATACTCCGTGCGAGATATTATACTCCGTGCAGAACAGAGATATGGTCTGAGGGATATGCTATGCTCCACTGTTTGTTCTCTTTCACGGCAGCGAGGGGGAAACGATACGAAAATTAATGGTACTGTGAGTTGTAATTACGGAAGAGTAGCGGTGTAACGTAGCGCATCATGGCCGACGTGTCATTTCGACGCGACTCTCGGTGATAATACGCAATGTTCGTCGGTAAATACGCGTGTAAGAGTGGATGAACCTTAAATTACATATAGTGTTAGTATAGTTACTCTTTTCCGGGCTTGTTGGCATTAAAGTTTAATGAAGTCGATCTTTTTATAAAGATCTCACTTTAATTAGCTTTCAAGTTAAACTTCTGCTAAAGGAATGCCAACTTGAAATTAAACGAAGGACGTGAAGGATTTTGTCGTGTATTCTCGATGCTTAATTTATGAATACTTTGAGAGTTGTGATCACTTATAATTTAAAATTATCCCAGCTTCGATATTTTTATCAATATCATCTTAAGTAGACGAAAGGAGATAGATACGTAAAAAAGTTGTTATCTTATCTATTATGTTAGTCGTCGATACTACACCATGAAATAACCAGCATCTTTCTTAGATTAACCTTCAATATCTGCGCTAAAGAGAAAGTGCTCTATGCTTAGAACAAGTTGCTAGCGCGTTTAGCATACAATTGTAGACACACACACACACACACACACACACAATATGTATATATACTATACTATACTATACAATATTATTTTACTATACAAAAATTTGAAATATATCGAATAAAAATTTTGTTAAAACGTACCAAATAAAATTGTAATTTTATGCAAACTAAATTGTTTAGTTGGTATAAACAGATATTTGATTGTTGTTTAAAAATTAACTAAATATAAGTTTTGCTGGAGGCAAAATATATTTGGCACTAAATATTTGTTTCCTAGTGGAGCAGCCAATATATATGTACTGTTTACGAACCAAAAAGTGATATGAGTCGAAAAGTCTTCTCTCCATTTTACAAATTTCGCAATTTTTTTTTAGTTATCCAATAAGCAGAATGAAATCAATGCATAAGATAACTTTAGGATATTTTTAAGAATTCTTTAAGAAATATCTATGAGATATTTCATAAAGAATTTTAAAAGATATATTATAATATTGCCTTATATATTGATTTTATCCGTTCATTCAGCAATTTTTTAGAAATTAATATCTCGTTAACTGTTGCGATCATTGCAAAATAGTACAGGACTTTTCGATTCAATTTTTCATAAACAGTACGTACATGCCGGCTTCTCCGACTGATCTGGATCACTCTATAAAATATTATATATGTATGTAAATTATACACGGAAATAATGGTTTTGTCCAAGCATCTAAAGTTTTGTTAGAGCTGAAAATACAGTTTTTATAAATTATAGATCTCTAAACATAACTTTATTTTGGATCATCAAAATAATTATATAGAACGCTCAAGCTAATAGAATGTTAAAATCGGTTAAAACTTTTTATAGCATTGCTAATGCTTATAAGCGTAATTATTTTATCCAATAAAATCTTTTACTATATCTAGTTAATATAAATTTTTGGGTACTTTAGCAAAACTATTCTTTTTGTACATTCGTATATACAAATGCTAAACAAATCCGTTCCATACATATATCGACTGTTATTGCATGTTTTTTCGTAATTTTCTTTTCCATTTAAATAAAATGTAATCATTGCAATAATCTTTACAAAAAATTAAAAAAATACTAAAAATATCTTTTTAATGTAACATGAAAGTTAATATTATATTTCCGATAAATGATATTTCCGATGTACGATCAACTATATATTTCCGGATATAAAGTTATTCTAATTAAAAGTTTCTAAACTAAAGTGTCGATAGCTGAAATCGCGAGATTGATTCGAAGGAAATATTGATCTTCTCGCTGATAAGTAATGACATGTCGTTGACGAGGTTAATCATGTACGTTGTGTCGCAGTTTTCTGGCGGGCACCGACCCAGCACCGTAATCGAAACTTTCTTATTCCCAGCAACGCGCGCATTCCACCTAGTGTTGCTTCAAGGGTGGGAGGGAGTGAAAGAGATATTTACGAGGGCGACGAGCGCTAGAAGGGAAAAACCAGTCGCGGATCGTGGGTTTAGTTATGGTAGAACGGCGCGACGCGCGACGCCGGACAATCGCGCGCGAATTAACTTTCTTCGCTGCCTTCGACTTCCTTGTCGATGCTCGCACGTCGCGATTAGAGTTCAGCTTTTACCTTCGTTACATCGTCTTCAATCATCTTCTCCGCATAGCCGCTCCTACAATCTGAAGGCCATGTTGATGCTGCAATGTAGACTGACCTTTCTTTTTTTCATCTCGACGTTCCTTCCTTTTTTTCTTCTTCGTTTTCTTACTAGAGTCCTTGTATTTGTCGCGAGAAAGTCCAGCCCATAGTGGAAGGGATAATGTAGTGTGTACAGTTTGCAAGCATCTCTCTCTCTCTCTCTCTCTCTCTGAATCTCCGCCGTCTCTGACTATGAATGTCGATAAGAGACTAAGGCTGCCAACTGTGAAACGCTAAACGGGGCGATATTCATAGTCCATTTTTATTTTAAAACTGTCTTAAATAATGCCTTAATAGTTGCAGATGCTAATACAGTTCTCGGATTGACTTATGACATCTTAAGACTGTACTTAAGGCAGTCTTAAGTCTATAGAAAGAGAAAACATAAAATGTACTCTCTTTGTATAGAAAGAGACACATAAAGTGTTAAACAAGGAAAGATTCAGTACCAATTTCATGATGCGAAACAGACTGATATTCATAGTCGATTCTTGCATTTAAGACTGTCTTAAGTACAATCTTAAGATATCATAAGTCAATCCGAGGACTCTGTATTAGTATCTTAAGGCATTATTTAAGATACTTTTAAAATAAAAACAGATTATGAATATCGCTCCATGTTTAGCGTTACACAGTTGGCAGCCTTAGTCTCTTATCGACATTTATAGACAGAGACGGAGATTCAGAGAGATGCTTGCAAATTGCACACATCATGTTACCTCTTTCACCATGGTCCAGCCTCAGCGACCTTCAGGTTTTGATTCCCTGTATAATTTCAGGGGCGTGACGCTTTGATGTATAACTAGTTAACTAGTTAATAATGTCTGTTTAACCTGAAAATTAATCATAGAGGGGGATAGGCGAGAAAAGAGCGAGAAAGAGAGAGAGAGAGAGAGAGAGAGAGAGAGAGAGAGAGAGAGAGAGATGTGAAATTTTATTACGCATTTGCGAGAAATTTCATGTCAATATCTTTTCGTTTAGAGTTAGAAAGAAAATTCTTGCCGATTTTTTAAATCAAAATTGTATACATATATAATATCTTTGTTGAAACATGAACGAAATTTAAATTTAAAAAAAAAAAGGATTTTATAACTTGAAATTTCTATTTTCAAAAGGTTACTGTATTTTTTGCTTCTGCGAGTTTGGTAATTTTTATATATAAAAAACTACGAAAACAATTGAAATTTTTTTTTTCATTTTGTGGGCCACGCGTAAAAAAAATTTACAAAAATTTTCCATTATCTGAAAGCTTGAGTAAGTTTTCTTTACAAAATCGGTTTTAAAAAATTCTTACGATTTTTTGTTACTAAATTACTCGCGAGTTAAGTAAAAGAACATTCTGACTTTAATTGCTCATAATATCGTTAAAAATCATCGTACTGCAATTAAAAAAAAACAGATTAAAACTGAAATCTTACTCCATTGATTAGTATATTGCCAATATAATTGCACGACAAATATATTCTGTATACAATTTTGAGTTAAAAAAACGGCAAGAACTTTTTTCCTATCCAATAGTAATTTATATATCTATGTGTATACAATGTGTAAACTGTAAATTATGTTTTAAGTGTTATCTATAATACGTAAATAATTTATAAATCATTAAAGTCTACGTTCTTTATCATTGAACTACACTGAAGCTTTTATTTCATTTATATATTTTTTATTCATCAATACTAAAGTCATGATATGTATGTATGTATGTATGTATGTATGTATGTATGTATGTATGTATATATGTATATATATATACACATACATATGTATATATATATATATATATATATATATATTAGGTGTTGGAATTAATTCGTAGCGTTTTTAATGAAAGAATGTTATTTATTTCACATGAGCATTAAAAAATACATTAATGAAAGTACTTCCCATCACTTGTAAAACGCTACGAATTAATTCCAACACCTAATATATATATATATATATATATATATATATATACATACATACATACATACATACGTACATACATACATACATACATACATACATACATACATACATACATACATACATACATACATACATACATACATACATACATACATACATACATACATACATACATACATACATACATACATATTTACATACATACATACATACATACATACATACATACATACATACATACATACATACATAAAAAAATGTAAAAAATAAGCAAATCATAATTCAAAAAATGAACATGTGATATATTGTACTCAGGATTCGTCTTCAGATAGTTGGAGCAAGCATCGCAGAAATAAGCACTCGACTGTTCATGTTGTCCTTTAGAATAACTCCGGTATATACGTACTTATCAAAAACTTAATTTATTAAGTATTATTTATTATACTTAAAGTAAACGAACTATATCAGTAAAAACTTTTACTGTCTACTATTATAAAAAAATATTAAAAATCCGAAATAATTATATTTCGTATTAAAAAATGAATTTTTAAATCCTTTTTTAAATCCTTGCATTTTTGCCGTATATTTCAAACAGGTGGGATATACAAGACAACAAACTAAACAAAGAATACGAAAGAAAAGCACTTGTATTTTGTTATACAACATGCTCTATTATTCCTCTACACGTATGTATCACATAACCACTAAGTCTTTTACACGCCTACAGTAATCATTTTAGATTATAATTTATGATAGCGCTACTTATTATAGTAACAAATCGATTCAATTCATAATAATTTCATTAATATTAATAGTAAAAAACTGAAATCATAATTCAATCCTAATATAATATAAAGGCATGTAATAGAGAATAGTTGCGGGAAAATTACCCCCACTCCTTCTATTTTTTCTGACTTCAGCGGCGTAAATTCCAACGCGGCGTATTTGCCAGAGTTATCTTTTATTATTGTACAATAACATTTGTATTTTAGCAACAATTTTCACTGTGACATAGATTATTTCATGTTATAATACCCTGGGTATCTCATATTACGATTTCCACGACTTACGGTTTTATGATCATCAAATCTAACTTCTGTAATTATGCAATTCAACATATTCGGTATTTTTCTATTAGTATGACCTTACTCTATCATTGAAGAATTTATTGCCAAATATTGACTTCTTATTAAATAATAAACAAGATTTAATCATCTCAATAAAACTTGAAGATATCTAAATTTTACAATCTTTTTTCACGACTACAGGCATGATCTAATGAATTTTTCACTAAATAGTTTTCAATCAAGAGCAATAAATTCATGATGGAACCAATAGATAGCACTTATTAGTTTAGCAGAACTATCTCATATTAGACGCTTATCTCTCATAACAGGGGGCTTTCCTCTATATGTATATCTAATATTTCTCTAGATCAAGACCATTGGAGATTGTACTTGTTATTTTCATTTTTACGTAAAAATGAATTTTCAGTGCAAAAATGGAAATAAGAGGAATAATCTCCAATGGCCTTGACTTAACAAATGTTATCCAGGATATGAATAATAAAATTAAGAGATTTTAACCATCGGTTGAACACCTTGCGTAATGCCAATGCCGGCGATACTGTAACATTTAAGCTTATAACTTAAAAAGTATTTAATGGAAAATAACTTTATTATAGTATTTTCAAAAGTTCTAGACACCAGATTATTCTGAAATAAGATTCTTCCCTATTAGATTCTGAAATAAAAAATAGGTTCGTTTAAAAAAATCTATTTGATCTGACCTTGGTGACGCCATCTATGGTTAAACTGATAAGATTAGTAAATAGACTATTTTAAACTATATAACTTTTGTATGAAATATTTTTCTCAGAAATGCTTACTTTTCAAGATATTTAAGGGATCCGAGACTTTTTGAACACCCTGTATAATACACCCCACGCGCGCGCGCGCGCGCGTATACGTATACATGACAATCATAAAGTTTAGTTACTTCTTTTTATATTGTTATGCAGTTTATAATAATTTATATTTTGCATTGTTTACATAAGAAGGATTCGTGTAAATGTGACAAACGATATGTAAAAAATCCTATGTAACTATAATATAATTTTCTATAGTATAATTTTGAAATATATGGCCTTGTTGTTTTCAAAATATTTATTATACAATGTATATCAAAAAATGAAATAAAAAAAAATGTATATTTATTTCGGTTATGCAACGTAACATTATATTGTAGCTATATAAGTAGATGATTATCCAATTAAAATATTACGAGATTCTTTATGTATTAAGAGGGATATACAGGATCCGGCAAAATGATCTCCCACATTTTTAAATTATTAAAGATTAAAATATGGGAGATCATTTTGCCGGACCCTGTATATTCAAGAGAGATATATTCAAGATACTTCGAGAAAATTGAAATTCTACAAAAGTTCTTTTCGTGAATATAGATATTCTAAAGTATTTATAACCACACATTACAAGATATTTATACATTATATATAAAATTTTATCGTACAGAGTGAATAAATAACGAGTAACAGGAAACGTACATGATTGACTATATTATTGAATGCAAGTAGCACGGTATTTGTGAGACGGTCTTTAAGACGATAATACATAGTCAATTGATTTTGACAATTATAGCAACTTGTTCTCCCCTCAGTAGCATCTGCGGCACGTGTCTTTCCAAGGTCTCCATCTTTCCCTCAATCTTCTTCACTATCACCTTAGGGACGTCTTTTTCTGCTGGTTCTACCCTGACTGCATCAGGACCTGAATCAAAGATGCAACGTCGATTTTTTGCGATATCTTGCCTGATATTAATTTCCTTCTCTCAGTTAACGGTACGATTACTTTGGAATTTTAATATATGATTGAATATATAAATATGAATGATTTTTCTCGTCCGTCATAATTGACGATGTAGCCGTCGTTCTTTGTTCAATTAAAGTGGGAAACATATCTACAACGAGATACTAGATAAGAAAAACGAAAATAGATTCTGAAGAGGGAAGTTGAATGCATTTTTGCGCGATTTTATTTTTAAATGATAACAATATTCTTGTACGACTTATATAGATGTGCATCAAAATGTATTATCAGTTTATGTGGCACATAAATTAATCAGTTATATTTAAATCTATCAAATTTTGAGCGTTAATTATTATATGAGATAAAAAATTTTATTATTCTATTTCAATATTATACATGTATGTATCCTTAAAAATCTTGTAAGTTTGTACTTTGTGTTTTGCAAAAAGCAATTTTTTTAACAGTTCAAAAATTTTAATATTATACTTTTCAGAAATATCATTTTATACATATTTATATATATATATATATATTAAAATTTTAAAAATAAGTTATGAAATTTTAAATAACTTAATATTCTTAATTACAAATTTCTTAAGTATATAAATAAACTTTCTACAATTAGAAACTCTATAATAATGCTATTATGAATCCATAGATGTATTATGATGATCAGAATAAAAAAATAGCAAATTTTTTAATATGAACCTTAAGCAGAAATTATCGGGAATTTATCGCAAATAAACTTCAAAAAGAAAATGCTTGATGAGATCACTAAGAAAACCTAGGAAGATTGTTTATATACCAGCACGTGTCCATAAAAGCGCGTGAGGACCGGGATAAGGGAGTTAGAGGAAATAGAAAGGCTAAGAGGGTCAAAAGAAGGATGGCAGGCACGAGGAACCAAAAGGACACGTGTACGAGGGATATTCATCGATCCTGCTCACTTTTAGGTTGTTTTCCAAGGTTGCCGGTCCTTTCACCCTCCCTTCTTAGCCTCGTATCAATGACCCCTCGCGACCCCTCGCGATACTGACGTACCAAAGTACGCCAGTAGGTCAACTAACCCTGAACTCGGTGCGCCGTGAGAGAGAGAGAGAGAGAGAGAGAGAGAGAGAGAGAGAGAGAGAGAGAGAAAGATTGATTGATTGATTGATTGATTGATTGATCGATTGATCTTTATTAGCTTCAATAGCTACAATGTGTGATACAATCTAATATAATGCCTATTTATTAATATTCAAACCGCCAAACTTAAACATCCCGTACATCTACATTGCACTATCCCTCTCCACTCCTCATATATGATACTAGCGCTGTCTTAAAATTTTTGATCTTTTTTCCGTTCTTATTTCATTAGGTAAATTGTTGTACATTTTAAATCCATCACATAACAACATTCTCTGTTCCTCTTTAATTTTACATCTTTTAATATATATATTTCCCTCTGATCTTGTGTCCTTCTTCCCTTCTTATTTGCTCTATTTTATTTTTTAAATACCCGGACAATCTCCATTTACCATTTTATGTATCAAAATACAAACATTGTATTTAATTCTTTCCTTAATTGATATAAATTGCAATGTCTCAAGCATGTCTTCAATTCTCTTCTGTAATTGCACCGTAATATAATTCTCATTTCCTTATTTTGTAATTTCTGTAAATACTGCACATTATAATTAAATTTAAACTCAGTAATATAGACGAACAATATTCAAACAACGGAGTAATTACGCTTTGTATACATCACACCTCATGTATGGTGTCAAATTCATACTAATTCGACGAAATGCCTCCAATTTCGATCCTATCTTTTTCCCCAGATAGTTAATATGTGCTGTAAAATTTAAATTTCTATCTATAATGACACCTAAGTATTTAATTTCACTAACCACTTCTAATGCTATATTTTCTAGTTTTACTTTTATATTGCTTTCCGATACTTTTTTCCTAATACCTCTAATTAGCATAACTTTGGTTTTATTCACATTTAATTTCAGTCTATTATTTTTCAACCATTCCTCAATTTTTTGCATCTGTATATTAAGATTATCATTTATTTCTTGGCTCATATGGCCTATTGTATATATTAGTGCATCATCTGCGAATAATCTAATTTCACAATTGCCACAAACAACTCTTGTCAAGTCATTTATATAGATTAAAAATAATAACTGTCCTAATACTGATCCCTGTGAAACTCTCAACTTCACAGCAATAGATCCTGACAAACTTCCATTAAATTTAACTCTCTGAGTTCTGTTTTCTAAATAACTTTTAAACTAACTAAGTACTACCCTGTAATCCCATAACTTTCCATTTTCTTTAACAAAATATCTCTGTCTACTAATTCAAATGCCCTTTTTAAATCTAAAAATACAACTATCATCTTTCTTTCACCTATACTTCTTTTCCAACTCGATATAACGCATTGAAGGGCACTCTCATGAGTGTCTCACTCTAAACTCTAATTGGCACTCTTCTAATAATTTATTATCCTCCAAATAGTCAACTAATTGACTGTGAACTGTTATTTCTAGTACCTTTTTAAATCGATAACTTATTTATAGGTCGAAATTCTCCTATTTTTTTTGTTCTTCGTATTTTTGATATAGGAATTACAATAGCTTCTTTTCGCTCATTTGAGAATATTCCTTTAAAGATTTATTCAATACTTCGCATAATTTTATACCTGCTACCGTTACCATCCTTTTCATTATCTCAACAATTATTCCTTCCTCTGTACCACTTTTGTTTCCTAATTTATTAACTATTCGATTTAATTCGCTTACATTAATTGTACTAAAAACTTCAAATTTACTTTCAGTATATTTATCTATTATTAATTCCAATATATCATCACTTTCTAAAGCCCCTGATATGCTATCTACAAAATACACACTGAATCTCCCTGTATTATCTCTACTCATACTACTCTTCAGCAGCTCCAAGCGATCTCTACATTTTGTCTAGGATTTTTTTTATTTTTATCTAATCTAGATTCTAAATAATTCCTCTTGGCCTTTCTACATTCATCACTTTGTTTCTCAGTTAATCAAACAGTTCTCAATCATCATTATTCTTGCTTATTCGAGCTAGTTTATAGGTTTCATCTCTTAGATTTATCATTTAACCTCGGATTACCTCGGAAAACCATTGTTTACCTCGCCACTTATTTCGCAGTGTAATTTTCTTTCTAGGCGCAACCTCATCAAGACACTTTACAATCGCATTTATAGTTAAATTCGAGATTATTAACATAGATTATTAACATTATTACCTTTGACAACATTTACACTACAATTAATTCATTTTCATAAATTTTTCCATATCCATCTTCTTATAATTCCTACAACACAATCGTTCTATTCTCACTTTTTTTCGCACTTACATCCCAATATAAGACAATCATTGAATAAGGAGAGGGGGGAGAGAGAGAGAGAGAGAGAGAGAGAGAGAGAGAGAGAGAAAGAGAGAGAGAGCCACCCAGGGCATTGCTTTTTACACGCTATAAACGACAACGAGAGGGAGAGAGTTATTAGTCCTAACACGAGTTTCTTCTCGTTATTTCGCAACACTGTGCTTACGGAACTACATTAACCTCTTAAGAGATTTATTTATTTCCTTATATACTTACAATTCAAACAAACCGCACAGAATTTCCTTCTAAACCTAAATTAACAAAATATATGAAACCTTGTATTTTATAAGAAAATAATTTTGATCGTATTGTTGTAATGTTATTTAAAATAAAGCTTCAGTAGTCTAAATGCTTAGGACGCTTGTACGGAATATAAGAGATCCGGGTTCGACTCCCGTACATTAATATCTTTGTAATAGGATGCCAGATTGGCATCAAATTATTAAATTGTTTATCAATTTAATTTGTGATATTACTATAGTAGTATAATTGCGTTTCTAAGTCCGAAATTATTATTTCAGCGCGCTTCAAATGACTACATTAATATATAAATTCACATAGAAATTATTTAAAAAAAAAAGGATCTAAGATTTAGCTTCGATATTAGCTTCGATAATAGGCATTGACTCTTATTTGTTGTGTGTTCACATATATGGTTTTAATAAATAATTTATTATTATTTATTTGAAGTTCTTTAGTAAATTGAGTAACCATAGAAATGTTTAATTTTTTTATATAATGAAGTTGAAATTGACATGTGCAAAATTCTACGGTAGGTTAACGATGAAATAAAAGAAAAAAAATATTGAAAATGTAACTTCTCACGTATAATTTAGTGATAGATAAGGCTTGCAGAGCTTCTTTGACTAACTGCACAAAAATTTTACCATAGATTTTTCTCAAAAACGAGATTATAATATTTTAAAAAATTACGATTTTAATGATCACAAAAAAGTCAACCACAAATAGGTCAACTGGAAAGATATTCACGTGCATAAACTTGCATATAAATTTAATCTCGAAAAGTAAACATAATCTCATCTTGTTTTCGTTTGATGAAGAAGCAGTTCTTGATTTACTATTGTATATTCCATGCTATTTCATTAAGATATACTTGTAGTTTTAATATTTTATCCAAATTATGCAAATATTTGTAATAATAATTTTGGGCTTTGGTGAGGCACTGGGTTTTTTCTTTTTTCATCGGATTTGTTTCTTAAGCCCATTCTACATTAGACGCAAGCCGATCGCAAGTTTGTTGCAACAGCCAATCTGAAGCTTGCATTTTGAAAGCAATCTAATGTAGAATAGGTTTTATGCATGAGGCACTCCAGATATTTATAAAATAAAGCTATTAAGCCTCTCAGAACTACTCGATCTTGAATTTCGATAAGAAATTAACATCTCATTTTTGAAAAATTATTAAAAAATGATTATTAAATGGAACTCTTGTTATAAACTATAGGGAATTCTTCGTCTCGTCAAAAGGAAGTGGGAATCTAATCAGAACTCCAGTAGGGGAGACCGGGGCTAGTTGTTACACGGGGTAAGTTTTTTTTATTGCCACAGGTGGCAGCATTTTCATAAATTTTCATATGTGATTATTACGATACTCTACAACTTCACTTAGTTTAGCCGCCATATTTGAACGCCAATAATATATATTTGAACTCTAGAAGACGTTATGTATGTTTTTTTTATTTTCACTATTAAAAGTAAATATTATATTGTATAAGTCTTGTGTTATTGTATAAGTTATAGAAGTATGTGATTATCTTTTTGTATATTTTTTTATACATTAGATTATAACACATTTTGTTTGAATTGATATATGTACTGGTTTTCGATCTGTAAATTTTTTCGAATCGAAAATGGAAGGTTAGGGTAAATTGTTACCGTCACTATTCCTACTCAATATGTCATTAATTTAATTAAAACAATGAAATTAAATAATATAAAACTCAAGTAACTCAAATGTAGACTTAAATGTAATTTATTATTTATTATGTGCATATGTGTGTGTGAATGTTGTTTATTTTAAAAATAACTACAGAAATATATTGATTTAAAACTCATCAAATAGGAAATAGGAATTCTGATCATAACAGTTTAATCTTTTTAATCCTTAATTAATTTAAAGTGTAGAATTAATATACATATATATATACCACATTGTAGTCATTTAAACTACGCGCCGAAATTTTTTCGAACTCGGAACGCAGTTAAACTATCGAAATAATGTTATAATTAAATTTTTTGATGCTCAATAGGCATCTATCAGAGAGATCTTAATATGATAAAAATCTGTAAATAAATTTATTTACTGCGAAAAATTTTACCTCGGTCGGGAGTCGAATCAGATGTATTGATTTACATTTTGACATACGTGGAAGTTAAAAATTACTACAAAATATTATTCAACTCGAGGGATTAAATTGTCATTGTTTCTAATAGTGTAATATAGTCTGTTTCATTTACAATAAGTTATGTGCGTGTTTTTTTTTATTTAAAAAAGCATTACATTTTTCAAAATAATAAATACATATATTATACCATACATATATATGCATCATGTAATATTCCCGTAGATAAATTAATTCTATTTATCAATCTTGTTTCAATATTGTAAAAACAATTACCAATCATTTTACTGATCATTTTCTTTAGTTATACTTATTGTGAATTGTTCATGTACGATTATATAAGCAAAATCAATAATCGCGCATTCAAATCAAATCTGTCTAAAGAATTTTTGTCAAACTGCAATTCCAAATGTATTTTCTTTGTGTAACGATCAACTGATCAAGTCGTAAAGATTTTTCATGAATGTCGAGATGTAAAATGGAATTGACGTGTCAATGAAATATATCTATAATACACGTGTAGGTAGACGCTTTGTCTAGTAGAAATCACGAGATTACAGACGGTCTTGATAAGAACAGATAGGAAATTAAAGTTATAATACGATAAAATATAAGTTCGCCGAAAGAACTCGCGATAAAATGTGTGCGATAAAATGTAATTCAGATCCAGAATTATCGACTATAAAAGGATCTTCTATCTAAACTTTCCGGGAAATAGATCGCGCTTCTGAGGAAAATTGGAGAAAAAAATCAATATATAGCGGATGTCACTTAATCGGGATTTCTTCGAATTCTAAATATAATCCTTTATTTCTTATGACAAGAATATGATTTTCTTAATAAGTATAATTTCAAGTATTAATAGATAATAAAATTAATTTTTCTCTCAAGTAGATTTTTTGTTGGTTTTACCGAGATGTTTAAAATTAAAAACTTCCTTCCTATTTCGTAAAAGAAAAAATCAATTATGAATTGAAAAATTTGTAACTATTGTAATAAAACATTCGTTCCATGATATACCAATTATTGTGCGGAAAAAAAACGGTTTTGTGAAGTATCTAAAAATTTAGCTACACTGAGAAAAATTTTGATTAAACAAAAAAAGGCCTAATAGAAATGACATTTTGTTTGTCAGAATACAACAAATTCTGTTTAGTCTCATAAAAATACCATTCTTGTTAGACCTTTTTGTTGATTTAAGAACTACTAGAATTAATTTTTTTCATTATAAATCTGAAAATAATTTTGTTGAACTATAAAAATAATTATGTAGAACGCTCCAGTTGATTGCTAGAATGTCAAAACTTTTTGCAAGATTGCTCATTAAGCTTGAATTTCCTACATAATTATGTTGGTAGAATCAAATTACAATATTTTCAGAGCTGCATCTCTCTCTCTCTCTCTCTCTCTCTCTCTCTCTCTCTCTCTATATTTAAATTTTTTTAATTTAGGTAGATATAAATTTGAAAATTTAGTAAAATTATTTTGTGTATATTTCTTTCGATTCCTGTTTTACTGAGGATGTGGTCTCACTACGAATACCTTGAAGCATTTGATTAACCAATCAAAAGAAAAGAATTTTATTAATTGACCAATCAAAGATTGGATTGACCAATCAATGCTTTAAAGTATTTGTAGCATCAGGTACCCTTGATCGTACCCTTTGTTATTTAAAAATAACTTGCACTATGAAGTATATGAACGAACCGTAAGATTTCCAAGTTGAAACACGTGTTTCGCCACTTAGCTCGCATGTTTGACACGATCGGTGCGGATGAATGAAAACGTGAGAAGCAAAGGTTGGAGGGCACGTGGCGAAGGAGAAAAGGAAGGACGAGGGTGAACGCGTGAGAGGAAAATCGTTGCCACGACGGGGCGGAGGAGGGGGAGGGAAGGAAGGAGAATACAGAGCATTTGGGGAGAAGCGTCTCACGTGGAATGACAGGCGGGGGAGGAGAAGATCGCGACGAGGAAGAGTAGTGGCGGGGAAGAAGATCCGCGTAGAAGGAGGAGAAGCGGCGAAAAGGGTAAAGAGGCAGAGAAGAAACGAGCGAGGAAGCGCGCGCATGCGAAGGGAGCCCCGCGCGAACCTCCTCTCCTTCTCGAACGAGTATCGAACGCGCGCGTCGGCGACCACTATACGTAGTCAAGGTCGGTCCTTGCTCCTGCCGCAAAGCGGCGACCTTAGTGGGATGTATTATCCCCTTTCGCGCGCGCAATACGACGACCCTTCCTCTCTACTCTTCCACGGCTGCCGCCCTTTTGCCGCGCGGTGTAAATAAAGACGAACGGATCGCGCGCGCGTGTACTCCCCTGAAGCAAGTTCGTTAAACCCTATCGATTTGCGCGGCGAATGAACAATGGAAATCCCGCGGATTAAAAGTAGATCGCACTTTTGTCCCGATAACGAAGATGCTCTTCTCCTACAACGACGACTAAAGGCGACTTCGCGTTCGCGAAAAAGATTGTTTTTTGCTGCTCAAGTATCTAACAATTTAGATCGATGTAGATTTGAATTTTGTTTGGATCATTAAAGTAACTGACTAACATTTAAACTGATTGCTAGAATGTTAAAACTTTTTACAGCATTACTCATTACACTTGAGATTCCCACATAATTATTTTGATGATCCAACAAAATTATTTTCAGATCCATATCTAACTACTTTTTTAAATACTTTAATAAAACCATTCTTTTCACGAAGAAAAATGGAATCTTACATTTAAAGTGTAACTCTGCTGTTCCGAAAATAGAGCGGAAATTTCATATTTGATGCTTTTCCGTCGTTAATAAATCACGTTATTAAATCACGAATTTTCGAAGATTGCTTAAACATATGCTATTCGTTTAAACCGTATGTATTGTGCATTAATAACAAGGCCAAGCAGATAATACAAGCGAAAAAAATTATCAGTAAGTTACGATTTTAAATTGGAGACTAACGTCGATTACTACAGCCCTGACTCGATGATAAATTGTCTCCATCATTCTGTATCGACTGTGTCAGATGGACAGTGTCAAGCGAATGGCAAGGTAAAATAAGAGACAAATTTATGAATTTTAAGTTACGTGGCACGTCACGCAGGCTATATGTACATACTGAGTTCCGATATTATAATATAAAAATATACCATCGATATATACACACTTATAATACATAACTCAAGAATAGAAATCATTACTAAATATTACATGTTACGTGCCTTAAAACCTTCCTATGTTATATTAGTACCAATGACTTATTTATGAGAGGTCATTATAGCGGTTATAATATACAAAAATTATCATTGATACGAATTGATACCTTTAAATTACCTCGGATTATTTAAGATTAACACTACTTCAAATTATTCCAGATTATCAAATACTACGTCATATTAAAGATCTTAGAGTATCTAAAATTACATCATATTTTCTGAAATTATCCAAAATTTTTTACCCAAATTTACTTTGCTCAGCTAAGATTACCTTGTACGAGTACATAAAGTATTATTTTCTTCATATCATTCTAGAATATCTTTATAGACCACTATGATAATATCTTCGTGAATATCGATTTTAACTTTTCTGCTTAAGAAAGAAACGCAATTTTACAAAACAAATATTTATTGCATACAGGAACATAAAAATATAAAAATTTCGCAAACAGAATATATATTATATGTATAAATAGCAACAAATTCGACTACTCGTTACATTTGAGATTTTTTAATACATACCAATACCCAATTGAATATAAATATTAATAGGTAAAATAAAAAATTAAAAAAAAAAAACACTTTTTTAAAATAACACAATTTAATAATAACACAGACTCTTTGTTAAATGACATCACAACTTAATGTTAAATTAAAAATTTTGCGACTAATTAAGTTAAGTATAAATAAAAAGGTACATATATAAAACAAACATTTGAAAACTTTTATGTGTATGTACTTAAATATTATTAAAGTCCTGATATAATTAAAACTTTTTTAAATTTTTTTTAACTGTTTTATAATCAGTTTTCTATCAGATTGAGAAATAGTTAAAGGATTAAGAGTGTCATAATACCCTGCATATTAATATATAGGGCCATAAAATATATATTTATTCTCAATTTTTTGAATATCATCTTTTTGTGGCCACTCAACACTTGTAAATTTTTAAACAGAAATTTTATTTTAAACATTTAATTAATATTATATATTATTGTAAAAAGGTACAAAATAATCGTCAATGACGTTCACTAACTTCAAAAACCGAAGATTATCTTAGATTATCTCAGATTATCTGAGACTACTTTAAGAATACCTAGAATTACCTACAGATTATTTGATGTTGCCCTTACATTACTTAGGATTTCCCATTAGATTATCCAAGATTACCTGAGAACGTTAAAGATTATTTAGAATTACTAAAAATTATTTGAATTACTCAAAATTTTATTTGAATTGTCGCTGAATTACCTAACCCTTGTTCAAAAATGATCTCAGTGACCAATTCCTCGCTTATTTATTAAATATACAACAGTAAGAGATACAATTTACAATTTTTATTAATTATAGTAATTCCCTATAATTATTAAAAATTATCAATTTTAATGCATATTTTTTTAACTTGGAAAAACTTTTCAGTTTCTGCTTTACAAAAAAACTGAAAAATTTAATTACAAAACAAAAGAACTTTTCAATATATCAGATAAATGTTCAAGAAAATGTAAAATATTTATGTGATGAAAATGTCAATAATAATACTTGAGAATATTTATTTTTGAAAGAAATTTGTAAGATTTTATATATATATATATATATATATATATATATATATATATATTATATATATATATATATATAATATTTTTAAATTTATAGAAGATGTAAAAAAAAGACTAAGATATTGAATAATCTGCGAATAGCGCGATTTAAAAAATTCTAAATCGAGAGGAGTTATTTTTAGTATTATAACCGAATATTTTTGTAATAAAAAAATTTCCAAAAAATTGTATCATAGTATTTTTCTTTATCATTTGTATTTCGAAATGTCAGAGGTTATAAAACTTGCTTTTTATTGTCCAATTCGATTCTTTCTCTCTCTCTCTCTCTCTCTCTCTCTCTCTCTCTCTCTCTCTCTCTCATTCTCGTATCATCATCGCGCATTGTATTTCCGTGAGATGCAAAAATTCACAAGAAGACGAGAATCGATCGATCACCTCCTTTCCATCGCATCTATCGACTCTGATACTTATAATTTTTTGCGCGTTATACAATACCATCTACAACATATTTATATACCGAAAATTATTATTACAGCGTCAAGAATCTGTAATTGCCGAAGTCAGTTATGAATATTAATTGCGTAGTTTTATGCCTACAAATTCTTTTCAGATCATACGATGTAAATTTTGAAAATTTTAGTATTTATTGTCGTATTATTCATGAAAATTATATTAATGTGTTCTGTATCGCGAACAGATTAAAACATACGAAAAGATTTTTCTCCGTCCTTCTTGTCTAAAAATCTAATTGAAAATTATAATTTATCCTTGATTCTCTTATACGCGCAGTTAAATGATTTATATAATAACTGGAACAGGTTGTGACTTTATACAGTTTTAGCATTCTCAGTCAAGTCTTTATAACTCTTTTTCAATCAACAATCTTTATGAAATATAAGGTATTCCACGCGATTAGCATAAGACACTACAAGATTATTGCAGTTTATCTTGTAACAGTTGTGTTACAATTAAATATGATATCGAATAACAGAAACTGGAATTAACATTTCATTATGCGCTTATAACTTATAATATCAATGTTGGTGTTAAAATATTATTAAAGTAAAATCTGCTTAAAATCAAATGAGAAAATATCGTTATCTATTTGCATTTACTTAATTGCAAAATCTTGATAAAGAAAAATCAATTTTCAATTGTCAGCTGAAGCGCCTAGAGTTATAGATATGTAATAATATAATACTAATCTCATAAATAAATAGCATTCAATCAATTCAATTCATTAACGACCAATTTTCAGTATTTAGACAATAATATTGTTATGAAGGAAATGATTTTAGTTACTTTCTAAGAAATTAGTTAAACTATCTTTAATGATTTTAATATTAATAAAAAATCTTTTAACATTGGAATACACATCGCCCGCGCTGATGATATCCTGTTAGCTCGAAGGTACCAATTTTCTATTTTTGTTTTTGGTTAATGAAGAGTTATTAAATATTATTTATGTTTTTAAAATTATTTCTTTTATATTAACATTTTTTATATTCTATTGTATATTTAATATAAAAAAAGAAAAAAATTGAAATGATCCAAAAGCGGATCCAAACTACCACTATCTGGCACTATCGGCGGTTCTTATATATCAAAGAAAATAAAAACAATCGTGATTTAATAAAGATATATATTAATATGTATATTAAAGATTAAGATATATATTAAAGATATATATTACGATAGTGGCCTTTGATGAATTATATGTAATAAGACAATCGTACCGACAGCGGGTGCTTTCTTCTTGACTTTGCGGGACCAGACCTCGAAGCAGTCCTCGAGCGCGAGGTTCCAGAACTTGTCGAAGGCGGCCACGTATGCTTCCACATGTCCCCTTATGCCGTACGCGTTCCTGGTGTAGACCTTCGGCACAAAGAACGCTCGATTATTCCTTTTAGATCGCGACGAGTCCTCGTATTCCAGGTAAAGACGAGTCCTCGTGTTCGTCGAGAAAAGAGACGACAATCGGCATTCCCTCTTCACTTTCGATCATCACCAACGAATCGTTTGAGTCGCGTCACCAAAATATAAAGTAACAAAGTTCAAGCGTACATTGTTAATCCTACATTACGTGTGGATTTTTTTAACGTAATTATTTGCGTGTTTTTGACACTCCAATATCATATGTCAATTTTCATTGTTATAAAAATAAAGATTGATAATATTCAATTGATATATATCCTTTAGACGAAGTAAATGCAAAAATTTTTTAAAATTGTGTTAAACAATTTGCGCTAAATATGTTGTGTGTAATAGATACGTTCCGTTTTCACGCTCACCTGTAAGCATCAGTTCATTCTTGTTGTCTATTGAATATTAAATAAATACAAATGATGCTTACAGGTGCTATAAGCGCAAACCCAACGTGTGAATACAATGTGTATAAATAGTATTTTATTTAGTAAATGTATACGTAAGGCAGGAATGTCCTGAACACTCCACACGAGTAATGAAGAATTAAATCTATATCAGTTAGATTAAAATAATGTGTCACGTGAAATGTCTATAAAAGAAGCTAACTCGATTTTTTTATCATTGAAGTTTCTCGCGAGGAGTGTCTAATTCGTATTTGACTATTGTGTAAACTGCCATGCGATGCAATTCAGTCAATTTTTTTTCTTCATATCGCATATGCTCCGCATTCATTACACTTTTGTACGGCTAACGAATTACGTAGTCTAGAAACAACTAAAAGTGACACTTACGATCATAATTATGAATACAATTAGTGTCAATTTTAATTGTTTCTGTCATCATACAATATATAATTATCAGCGCAATTGTAGACCAGTAGCGTTATTTATTTTGAATTCTAATCTCTTTTTTTCCTTTTTTTATTTTATTTCACAATGTTTTGTCTAAAGATTCAAGTTTCGATCTTTTTTCAGCCTAAATTGGAGCTCACAAAACTCGAATTTTGGTATCGCTGCATATCGTATTTGGAGATATTATAATACGTAGAGAGAGTGATAATATTCAGCATAATATTTTAATAAGATAAAATTCATTAAAACACACACACATACACACACACACACACACACATTGTGCCTGGTTGAGGAAGGTCTGCGAGAAAAAGCGTTGCTTGCCGCATAGATACGGCCACAAGAGACAAGATAGTGGCCTGATACGCGGAAGTGCAGGCAACAAGGCCCCCTTCAATGCCTTTCGTGCTACAGTACAAACATACGTGCCACAGCCAGTTTTGCCGCAATGAGAATTAATTGCGAGCCTCGGACTTGTGTGTATGTGTATGTCATCGCGAGTCATTGAGTCGCCAGTGATGTTCGCGAATTAGCCAGAATCGATTCTAGGAGTTCTCAAGATCGACCGCCACTCGAGGAGTCCGGTCTTCGCCGTTTCAAGGTGACAGAACTCGCGCGCATCTTAGTCTTTCCGCGTGTTTTCGTTTTTACACGAATGATGATCTAATGGAGTCATTTTGCCCATTTGTTCGTATAATCGTGAATTAATTCGACACAGCTTATTTTTCTGTTTTCACTTTGATTAAACGACTATATCTGATCATCAATTGCGGATGTGATGGAAATATGGCGTCATTAGAGTTAATCGTTGTTTTGGAATAGCGACAATTTTGCGCGTTTGATGTATCGGGATTTTCTTGACCGTGGATTCAAGGATTTCATTGATCGAGAGATCGCGGCAATGAGATATCGAGGACGATTCGGTGGCAAGATATGGATTCAATTAGACCGGAAAATTTCGGAAATGCTCGAGGCTGCGATCTGATCGAATCGATTAGATTCTACATGAATTTTTGCCAAAATCCTTGTCCA
This sequence comes from Acromyrmex echinatior, assembly GCF_024713525.1. Classification (NCBI taxonomy): domain Eukaryota; kingdom Metazoa; phylum Arthropoda; class Insecta; order Hymenoptera; family Formicidae; genus Acromyrmex; species Acromyrmex echinatior. The sequence goes on from NW_028259062.1 coordinate 235,593, forward strand.
AAACGCGAGAATTCTCTTGCGTATTTTGCCATCTTTAAACGGCCCTTAAACGCTGAATATTATTGTACAATTATTTTGTATAATATAGATCGTTTACATGGAAAGAACAATTTTTTTGAATTATCTAAAAATTTAGCTAATACAGATCTGAAAAGTTATTTTGTTAGTCCGTCAAAATAATTACGTAGGAATCTCAATCACGATGAGCAATGCTACAAAAAGTTTCGATATTCTAGCAATCAGTTTGAGCGTTCTACATATTTATTTTGATGAAGGGTCGCTTTAGTTTAATGATTTTGTCATTTTAATTTATTTTTCAAAACAAGGTAATTCTACATTATGTTATACACGCAAACTGTTACATGTGTAAATTAATTTTTTCTTCACATCAGCAATATACAATACATGGATAATAAATCTCAGAGACGTTAGCTATCCGATTATTCAATCAACATAATCGAACGTCCCTCGCAATTTTTTTCTTAATGCACTTATATTCGCGACGATGAGTTTGAATGACTTGATATAAAGAAGAAAAAAACCGCGTGCTTTCCTCGGCAATTTGAACGGTCGAAGGTCGAGTGATTGATTCGCTAAGATAAAATCTTCTTTCCGGATGCGTTCGAAGGTCATAGGAGATTAGGATCTGCCGTCGAGGACGATTTGAAAGATAACGCGAGTCTTAAGAAACGCGACGACGATGAAAGTTAATGCATTTAATTTAAGCTTGCGGAAGGAGGCTAATCGGGAACTTCATCCTTCTTGTTGAAGACATATCCACTTCCGTTCGGCGGAAGCCCAATTAAATCAATTTGATTTTTATTTTTCATTATTCCATCTCATTGTTCTATTATTAGTCGTCCTTAGCGCGCGGCAGCGATCATTAAGCGCGCCACGCTGCGAGAAATCATCGCATGCGATTAGATAAGTATGATGATGATTTATCAGCGTGCACATCATGCCGCAATTTTACAACTTTCCACGGGGACGGGCGTTCACTACCGGATTGATTGTACAACGTCTCGAGGACGTTGATTCTGTACATATTATAATTATCAGATGACAGGGATAGATCTCTCAGATTGTCATCTATATTTAAAGATGGTTCTTGAAAAATGTTTGGCTCTCAAAATTACAGCTTTGGTTATAAGCACCTCCACAAATTGACATCAACATTCTAATGGAAAATAAATTAAAAAACGGTTTTATTGAAAAAATATTTTTACAATACTTTTAGTATTTTATTAGTTCTTTTTTTATCTTCTCTTTCAATTTCAAAATGAAATAAATTAAGAATGCTTTATTACATATATTAATCTTTTGCGAATGGACGTCAAAAACAATGAACTGCTCAACATCATAGTATTGTCAGTAAAAGTATTGTCTTCATACAAATACTCTCTTCGTAAAATATTAATCTTATAAGAATCATATTTTTATTGTTTCACATGCACCAAGTACTGTATTTATGACTCTAGCAATTAATTTCAAGGAAAATGAAATAGCAATTAAAAAACTTTTTTTTTAACGTTCCAAAATTGTGTCTTTCAGCATAAAAGATTTTATATACAATGATGAGTAATAGTTTCCGAAGGATGTCGTACTCCAAATTGTATTCTCCCGGTAAAATCGATTGCATGTACTTAAAGTTCAAGGAATAAATTTTAGGGCAGTGCGACCCTGTTCCGACTCTCGTCTTGTGCAGTTGAATCATTTGTCGTACGACGACGACATGTCAGGGACGTAAACAGAGATAGCTAGAGCGCCCTGTTGGATCACCATGGTTACTAGTGTTGACCCGAATGCTTTTCTTTCCTCCACGATCGTGTTTCTTCGACGAAGGGTGAGTCTCATCGCCCTTCGAATACGTCCTCGCTAAGGGTTTCGCGTATATGTCACCCAGTGCGAAAGTGTGTCAACCATGTATGCGTACACGTACAGTGTTAGGGGTGTTAGGGATTGGATGGAAAAGAAATGACGGAAGGGAAAGAACTGCGGAAAAGAAGGGACGAAGTGCTCTTTTTTAGAATTGCTTCTTTGGTTAGGATGTAAAGGATTAGGAAGGGTGTTTTACACCCTGGGAAATTGCGATAGAAGAAAATATCTATTCTGAAAATTTGTGTTTGAAAACATACATCTTTTTACTAGAAGCGTAAATAAGCGGAAAATTGATGAAATGAGAGTAATTTAAGTCTTTGAATATAATAAATACAATTTTGATGAAATTTTTGCACAACGAGAGAATTATTCTTTAATCTGTGTAAAATCTCTAGAAAAAATGTATATAATTTAAAATCATCTTTATGTTATTTAATGAAAATTCGCGCTTTTTATTGAAAAAAAAATCACTTCAGAGTTTTACAAAATATATAAAATATATAAAATATCAATGATTAGGGGAAAAATTAATTGATGACCTACCCTAACTCGGATTTTATTCTCCATGCATCCATGAAGCATTCCTAACGGGCCGAGGATTTTTTGCATTTTCGAGAGTACATCCTTCTGTTCACGTCTTCTTCTAGACACTGGTTCTGTAGATAGTAAATTTTACTTTTAAATATCAACATCAAAATCATAAAAATCTGAAAATATCTGTATTACTTAAAATCAATTTAATTACGTATGGTTGATTAAAAAAAATTTTACATTTATTTTTAGATTAAATGAAAGTTTGAAATTTAAACCTTCAAAATTCCTTTAGATTTTAAATTATACTAATTTTGTAAACAAAAACAATACAAAATGTTCAGAAAGATCTATGGTACAATTTAATGAAATTTGATTCATGAATGTAACTTGATGATCACAGATAAAGCTCGTTGAAAATAATTTATGATCCAAACGGGAGTTTTCTTTAAATTGTCATTGAAATATCGAATTTCGAAATCATTTCATGATGTCGAATTTAATTACTTATTATTTGCGTCAAATGATTTTATCATTTGTAAAATAAAAGTAGAAAGGAAGTATATTGCTTTCGATACAATTCTTGTTAATTGCTCGATATTGAATATGTATTAATAATCAAGGAAAATCGTTCCCTCAATAACAGATAATAACAGATAATAACTTCATGGAAAGCTATAATAATTTCTATACTACAAAAATACGTTAGACAATATCTAGAAACTATCTAGAGTAAAATATAATTAAAAAAGTTAAAAATACTATGAAATAAAATATGTCGCCTTTTAACTTTTCTATCATGAATAATAAGAAATCATAATAATAACAATAAGAAAAATAATAACCATAACAAGACACTATGTTATACTATAATATTAGTTTACTATACACTTGAAAAGTATCGGAGTATCGGAGTATCGGAAGTAGTCTCGAGACCGGCAGATTGCGGCGATGGATTTTTATGAGCCGCCGTAACACCGCGCTAATAAGAATTTATGCGACTCTCTTGTGTCTCGCAGACTCGCTCGACAAATCATCGTTCATCCTTACGCGCGAAGAACGAAAAGCCGATAACATCGAGCGCGCGTCGTTCGAGCCTCCTGCAGCTTTTGCTCCTTTTTTCCCGCCGACTACGAGATCTTACGCGACCGAGAGAGCTTCATTAACCTCCATCGTCGTTCTCGTATATGCCTTATACACAATAAATTTTTTTTTCTCGTTGAAGTAAATCAATCGGATCTACGATGAAAGCGTAATGTGTAACGCAAAAGAACCCAAGAAACACAACTTTGACATTTAGTACGTAATTTAGCGTCGTAAACAGAAAGCCATAGTTGATTAAGTTAAATTAAGAAGTCGCTTGTTTTAATTTCTTATTAGAAAGTTTTTGCAATATCGTTTATTCCAGATACGGTGAACGTTAGGTTATCTTCTTCTTAACAACTAATTAAGAAAAAGATAACATGATTTCACTGTATTCGGATTAATGTTATTGCAAAAATTCCCTAATGTATAAAAATTATATATCCCTTATTTTAAAGGTGCGATATAACTAATAAAATTAAGTTTCCTAGAAAAGAGGAAAAACTATTTTTCAACTTGATAGAATTATTGGCTAATCATATAATATCGACAAAAAGAATTCTTAACCTGATCAAATATCCATTTTTCTCATTTTCATTTCAATCTTTAAAAAATCATCCTTTTAAATTGACACAATTTTAACAATTTCTTCAAAAATCCTTTTTGAATTGTGACGATTTTTTATAAATTAGTTAAATTAGTTCCCTTTTGATGATTGATAGGGTAATATTTATCTAACTCATTTATATGATAATGACTCGAAAATCACGTTTTTTAAATTGTCTCATTTTTTAAGTAAGAGAATGGCATAATATAAATTCCTTTCATATTAAATACTAGATATTGACATACACTAAGAAAAAAACTTTGTGTCTTCTATAAAACTGTTTAGTTTAGGCATTTTTTAACAGCAACCAAATATCTCAGTTTCTCCGATAACTTTAACAAAAATATTCATTTATATCAATTAAACAAATTATATTTGTTTATATAATATATAAACAAATATTTTTATTATTTAACAAATTAAAAAATATTGAGCAACTAAATTTTTTATCATATAATAAAATATTTGGTTACTATTAAAAAATGCCAGTTTTATTGAAGGCACTATTTCTTTTTCTAACGTATAGTCCTTGCTTTTGCTAATATCACATAAATGTCGAGACAGATTATCGCTTATTTTTCAACATCATATTCTTCGATCAATATCAAATAAAACTTTCTTTGAAATAAAATCCACTTCATCAATTACATCGAGAGAGTAAAAAAAAAGGGGGGGTATTTTATTCCCAATAAAACATACTTCTTTGGATACGATGGTATGGGCGAAAAAAAAATGATTCAAAATTTCTTTGGAAATATCTGTTTCCGAATCTCATTCTTTATTCGTAAGTATAAAGGTTTTTTTTAGCTTTGCGATTTACGGATCAGGAGAGACTTGGGATACGGTAGACCCGATCCTGCTGGACGGTGCGCGCGGAAAGAGGAACACGGAGCACGGAGCTGTGGAGTTACGTAAAGTCACGAGGCTGTGCGGTGCGGGGCTGTGCGAGTGCACCTATTTTCTCCGTGTGCGCGCGCCCGATGCTCGCATATGAGCGATGCAGTGCGAGCGATGCAGCACTGCAGCAGGAGCGCCAGCAGCTCGAGCGCGATGCGTCGAGCGAGAGCTGCGGTGCCAATTGGCTTTCTCCGATAACTTTCATCCGTCTAAAGGGGCTCGCTTGCGGCCGCTCGCTTCGCTTCTTTTCCACCTTTCTTTGTTCCTTTCGGTGTGCACTTTCACTATCGCGCGATCCACTATTGCCACTATTGCGCCGAGGCGGCCTGGCGTCGTCGATCGAGAACGAAAAGGATCGGCGGCAACACGATCCGCGTGTGGTCGTCCTGGTTTCGTACGCTCACTCGTAATTAAAACGCGAAGATTGTACGTATTTTTTTTTTTTAGATATAACAGTTAGTATAGGAAATTGCCTTTTTTTAAAAAATCAAACACACACACACACACTTAAATTCGTAATGTCAATTATATTCGATTTGAATTATTTATAATAATTTTTATAGATCGTCACTGTTCCTATCAATATATTAATTTAATTGAAACAATGGAGTTAAACTTACAGCACACTTTGGCCATTTTTCCTTCTGGATTGTTTGCATTTTAGACTATTAGAATTGTATCACACAAAACGTAAAATTATTTAGTAATTTATGTATTTAAATGCAAGCGATCCGACGGGAAAAATGCATTGTGTGCTATAAGCTTTAAACAACTTAACTCAAGAAAATGTAAATGTATTAAATTTAACTTAAAAAAGTTTAGTTTATTATTTACTAAAGTGCATACTTTGATATGTATGTTACTTTAGAACTAATCGCAGGAATGGATAGATTTATATTTGACACACATGGAAGTTAAAATAACAAAATGTTATTTCTTTAACTCAAGAGAGGTTATCATTGCTTCTTTAATATCTAATAGTGTATAAACGCGAATATTTCAAAATATTGAGACAAAATCTTAAATCAGATAATCGATTGAGCATCTTGAAATGAGATGAAAATTACAAAAGCGAACAAATTTGCTAAATATTGACCAATGAAATTGTGAATATTCTAGTAAATTTGCTCGCTTTTGTAATTTTCACTTCATTTCGAGATACACAATCGACTCCCTGGATACTGCAACGAATACTTTGATGCCACTCTATATCGTTTTGTCCTTTATTCCTACCCTTATCCTTGTCCCTTATCATTTTGTACTTATCACATTGGGTATTGTGAAAAATATATCACATAAAAATGATGAAATTTTTGTAAAATTTAAAATTATAATATATTAACATAATCTTTTTTTTTAATCAAAACGTCAGACACCAAGAAATATAATAGTACAACAAGCAAATACATGTATCTTTGTTAATAAAAAAGTTATAGCATAGAGCCAAATAAAAGAAACCTCGAGTATGCCATACTAGGAATGGCACCGAAAAGTAATGTATCACTACACTACACACTGAATTCACGTTCTACAAAACATTTCTCAAGAGTATCTTCTAACAGCAGAAGAAAAGCATAGCTTCTCAAAAATTATTTTTAAACAAGAAACGTTCCAAAACATTTGAAATGTTTCTTGCTTAGAGGGTAATAATCTAATGAGAAAAACGCTTTATTTCATTTAATGGATAAATCAAGCTCGTCATGGGAAAAAAAATGAAGGGGAGGAGCGAGGAGGAAGGATATGAGAAGGAGAGAATCGAGAAAAAGGCGCACGCCGCGGAATAAGTCCACCTCCGACCTTCCGGCCGTTTTTCCTCTCGCGAGTTTCTTCGCTTCTCGTTCTGATCTTCCTTCCTTCGTGCGCGCGTGCATGCAGGAGATAGCGCAGCCCAAGTGTGCAGAGCGTTCACGTTTGCGTGAACCGCGTTGCAGGGAACCGTTAGGATCGCAACCGCGCGCGCGGCCGCGAGGGGAGGAACGCGAAACGGTGACTTTATCGTCCCTTCTCTGGGCAGGGTGAACCATGGAGGTGTCCGTCGTTCCGTACCTCGCCTTGCACGTTCGTTAACCCCTTAAGGCGGCATGATACTCGGGCTAGCGTATATACAGGGTGTTCGATAATCGGCATGCTCGTTAGATTATCAATGTATCTAGCTGATTGTTGGGAGGAAACAACGAAATGGTGTCCTTTGAAAAGATATATCGCTTATTCGCTATATTACTCGCAATAATGACGTAACTAAAAAATTATCGTTTTTCGACTGTTTGTGAAAAAAAAAGAACAGAAACGAAGAAAAAAGAAAAATATATATATACTTTAAAAGGGGTTTAAAAAGGCATAATTTTATTCCTTTATTTATAATCAATTATCACATCAAAATTGCATTTTAAAATTAATAACAAAATTTTAATGATTTAAAACATTCAAATTTATTTTCTGGAAAACTTTGTTTTTTAAGTGATCAATAAATGAGCGATATATTAGATTATAGATACGTTTGAAACAAGAAGACTTCAAGAAAAATTGAAAGCTTCAGAAATGCAAATGAATAATGGAAGCTTTTTGGAGGCGTTTTATTTTAAATAGACATTGTTTTATCTCTCTTTCGGGATTATCATATGTTTATTCCAATATTAATTTTTTCTAAATTTGCCAAATTATTCGTTTGATTCTTGTTAAAAAACGAGGCTCAATTTATCAGCTTTCGCTTTTAATTCGCTTTCTTGTCGTGGTATGGAATTGAAATCTTAATTTGATGCGCATAATTTGATGAGCAATTGACTGTTCAATATTATTGCGATTTCATCATTATAAAACATGAAGTGTATGATTCTTGTAAATATTGTTTTGAGATGAGGAAGGACAATAGTAAAATACGCAATACATATTTTGATCGCATCATTTAAATTGTTTTAATATATTGAAATTCAAAGACCATAATATTTGTCGCGAATTGTGAAGTAAAAAATATTGCGAAGTCATCGCTTAGATTATATATGAAGACTTTAGCATGCATCATAATATCGATTTTGAAAGAAGACCTTCGAACGTATTATTTTTCAAAGACAATGATCTGCCGCTTTCAATATTGTTATTATAATTTATGCAAAGTTTGCGCAAAAAACTTCGTTATCGCAATAAACGAAGCCACGTTCCTCAAGTGTAATCGTTATGAAATATCAACGATTAATATTTTGATTTTAATAATTTACAATAAGTATTCACGAAATTCTTCCTATTTGTATTTAATATTGTGATATTTGGAAAACATGTATCTGTTATCTGTATATAAATTGCATAAACATACATTTGATACATTATTTTAACAACTTTTCGTAGTTTGTAATTACAATATGCAATTCATCTTCAAGTCGAACGAAATCTTGTGAGTGATAATTACAAGTTTATAGGATTATGAAAATCAGAAAAAAAAATTAAAAGAATTAAAAACTGACAACTAGTAACATTTGAAATTCCTCATTGAGCTAAGTACTAAGAAGATTAAAAATTTATCCAATCTGCAGAGCATCATAAATTTTTGAATATATTTATATATATATGCATATACAGGGTGGGCCATCTATTGGTACGTTTTTGAATTTCGTCGTATGGCAACACCGAACGAGCTACAGACCCGAAATTTTGACAGTTTATTAGTCATACCGTCCGCGGCACGAAACAACATGTTTTCTCTTGAAGAGCGTTTTGAAATTTTAAAAACTTATTTTCAAAGTCAGTGCTGTGTCGCCGAAACTGTACGAATTTTGAAAAGAAATATGGGTCGTGATAGAGCACCCACCGAAGGAGCTATACGCAAATTGGTGAGGAAAGTTCGTGAGAAAGGGATGTTAGTGGATGACATTATATTACGACTGTTTTGAGTGAAATTGGCGCCGAGGTAGTCCAAAATGTCATTAATAATTGGGGTGACCGAATGGCATACTGTAAGGCCAGTAGAGGGAGCCACATGAACGAAATCGTTTTTCATTCTTGACGCGGATACTTTTAGCTTCACAACAAAAAAAAAATTAATAAAAAATATCAATGTATGCTCATTTGATCGCATTTTTAAAAACGTACCAATAGATGGCCCACCCTGTATGTATGTATCTGTAATACTATAATTATTGATACATGCATACATTATAATTATATATATATATATGTATATATATAATTAAATATTATCGCAACAAATAATTTGACGATAAATCATTTTGACGATAAATAACGTCAGCTTATTTGCTAGAAATGCTATTTATGCAAAATATTGATGAAGCATATTAAATGCTTTAAAATTAGATTCTATCGAAATAAATGTTTGAAATTAATTGAAAAGATTAGAAATATAAATTGACACATAAAATATTTCCATTTTCTGTTTTATATATATATATATACACACACATACATGATATTTGGAAAATAATGATAAATCTTTCAGGGCATCTTTAGGGGCAGAATGGACTAAGAAATAAACTAAGAAAAAAGTTTTCTATCAACCATTTTACAATTTTCGCAATTTTAATTAACAAGATATTAATTGCTAAAAATTGCTGAAAATTGATCTTCAATAATTTATTACTCAAATATTATCAACTTTATAGAAAAACTGCAACAGACAAAAATTGTTTACTTTCTTTTCATAGAGCTCTAAGAATGTTTAAGAATTTTTTCAGCATTTTTTAATACCGTATTTTCTCATGTTGATAAAAATGAGAAAATGCAATACTAAAAAGTTGATTAAAAATACTGAAAAAATTCAATTTTATAAAAAGAAAATAAACAATTTTCATGTCTTGTAATTTTTCTATAAAGTTGATAGTATTTAAATAAAAAATTATTGAAGACTAATTTTTAACAATTAGTATCTTGTTAATTATTGTGAAAATTGCAAAATGGTAGAGAATTTTTCTTTTCAATTTAGTTCATTCTATCCTTATGCGAAAGATTTATTATTTTCCAAACACCCTGTGTGTGTATGTGTGTGTGTGTGTGTGTGTGTGTGTGTGGGGGGGGGGGGGATGTATACAATATGTAATATAAGCAAGAATTGACTTCTGGAAAACATTTGAGTTACGAAACATTAATGAAACGTAAGCGTGAGTTTTGATCATGTTTAATTATAATTTAGTTTCCGTTGAAAATCTTTTGCGAAGAACTAAAAGTATTTCTACTATTAACAAAATGTTAACACTCAACGCTAGTTTTCATCATTTCTTATTGAGATAAATGAACGATAGATTTTAGAAAATAAATGGAAATTACGGAAAACGGATACTTTTATATTTATTTTATTTCAAGAAAAGTTTGATAGAATTTTAATTGCCAAGATATTGAAACTTTGAGAGAAAAAAATTACGAATAAAAAATTAGTTCCTACATCAGAAATAGATATCGATTAAATTTATTGTACAGCCTTTCCTATTTATTTATCGAGTATGCTAGGAGAAATTCTATCTCTCTCTCTCTTTTTCTCTGACGATCAAAAGCACGCTCGAGATTTTCCGGTCTTCCGATCGCGTTCGGCCGCGTGATGCGCGACGCGTGTAAAAAGGGCCCGCTAACATCTGTGCGGAATGTCTCGCGTGTTGTTCACCTGCGAAAATGTTGGCGCGGGTGCGTGCGAAGGAGCAGTTGGGTATCAAGCCCGAACTCGAGGAGAAGAGGAGTCCGCGCGGATCGCAGGTGGGTACGACGGCCCTCGTAGAATGTTTGCGGGCGCGGGACAAGTGGGGCCCTCTCTCCTTCTGTGTACACTGTTGAGAACGAAATATCGCGGGACACGAGGTGAGGGACCAGGGCGAGCTACAGAGTTGGCGAGGTACAGGCGAGAGAGGAGTAGAGCGCGGTTTGTACCCGCGGATGATCCCCAGGTTGAGTCGCGCTGAGTTCAATGTCCTGTCGGGCAGCGCACCCGAGAGCCGAGGCAGGCAGGCAGGCGAGCAGCCACCAGACCTCTCCACACGTACACACGTATACACGTACACGTGTACACAGCCGCGCACACGTTTCCGCGAGATCGCACACGGCCGCGCGCTCCGCCGCGCCGCGCCGTTGCGTACGCCGCGCGCAAATATACGGGGTGTCCCGTAGCTACCGACACGTATTTTCAAGAGAAAAAAATCGGAGAATCAATGTAGAAAGAATACAAACTTTTCCGACATCTCGAATACCTCAATGTGTGTCCTATTTAAATTATAAATGACACAAGAAAACGAAAAATTTTATAGAGTTAAACTTCGTAAAGCGGAACTGATGAAGAAATCTCGTCGTTCAGTTCATTTTCTTTTCCGAAGATTCGAATTCGCGAGACACTCAATTATCTAATTGTTCCGTGCTCGGAGTCGCGAAGATACAAAGAAGCGTGAGATTCAGCTGAATAATTGCTGACCAAGAACTAAATTTATCTATTTTATTTCGAGAGAAAGTGCCCGACTTATAAGGCACATTGTATACTCGAATACGACCAAGTACGCTGGTCGGTTCGCCGCAGTTTGCTTTACGCGAACTAGTCGTAGGTACTGTTATTTCTGCGACGAAGCCCTTCGATTCCCTTTCCCTCCTCTGACTCCTCGTCCACGCGATGTTCCTTTCCTCGCAGATCCTCATGGCCAAGGAAGTCACACCGACGGTCACGCGATTGTTCGAAACTCGGAACTCGTTTTTGGAAGGTGATTACGACAGTTTGACGAGATCGTTTTTTTATCTTCGAAAGGTGGCAGATTGAGAAAAAAAAATAAGTAAAACAATAATTCTCGAATATTCGATATTTCTTGAATCTCTTCATACTTTGGCAAAATAATAAGGTAACTTCACATTTATTTATAAAAATAAAAAAATCGAAAGCATAAAGAATTCAAATGTGGACTATATGTATGTACATAGAAAATTCATTTAAAAAATCACAATGCTTGTTTCTTTTCTGATGTATTTTTATAAAATCTTATCATTATAGTTTTAAGAATCTATAATTTATTGATAGAAAGTAATGCTTAAACTTAAAAATTTTTAATTACTTCTTTCATACTAATTACATTAAAAATTACATAAAATTAATATTTTTCTTTCAAATTTGTTCCAAATTTTGAGTTAGAAGTAAATATAATCTTATATATAATGTATCTTATTATTATACATATTGCCTTAAAATCAGATAATAAAAATAACATTTGGGGACATTTCTCTTTCGATCGCGATTAAAAATAAAAGCGATCTATTTAAATTTGCTAGAAGAGTTTTTCGACTTGGTCGTAAATCTGAGAAAGAGGAGGCTGTGAATTTTATTCTGTGCTCTAAAGTAATTGAACGGATCAAGTAATAAAGTACTTGGCGACGAGAGACTACGTTTGGAAGGCGAGTTGTCGGGATTCCAACAGCGAATCTTTCCCGGCCTTTCTCGACCGAAGAAAGGAGAAATCACTCTTACCCCGAGAAGGTCGGATGGAGCGCGTGAACGCGAATGCCGAGTGCGAGGAAAAAGTCCTCGGCGCGACTGCGATTTATCGGTTCTCGATCCTCAATGTCGATCGAGCGGACGTGGTCTGAAAATTGTGTCTCTAATCTTTGTTATATCAATTGTCAAACGACGACTTCTAGCCACCTGCTGAAGGAAACCTTCCTGCAAGAAATGCTTTGCCAGGGGATGTACTTTGCCCTAATTGACGAGTTCTTGTTTTACGATCGGCTTACTTTCCATTAAGCCGGCTTTACACGATCCGGTAAATCGTAATTATCGCGCGAATTCGATCCTTAAATGCTAGAAGCGGAACCGTCAAAAGTGCAACCTTGCATTCGCGAATAATTTTGGCCGAACATCTATCGATTTTAACGCTTTTAGCTTCCCTGATAACTTGCGCTACGATATTTTTGCCGTCGTATTTTTAGCACAAATATAACAAAAGTGTAATGTAAATACGAAGTTTAGCTCAAAATTTGAATTTTATTTTAATTCTCCGCATCTGTAGGTAATCTGAACTACTAGCTTTTGTCTAACTCAAATTTTTTTTACTGTTTTAAATTTTCAAAAAAATGTATAAAAATTCAAGGATATTTTCAATCTCTATTACTTTATCAAATATATTATAGATATTCTATTATAAAATATAAGATATTTTAGGAAAAGATATCAAACATCTTCTTAGCTTCTTCATTTCGGAGAAATTTGGAAGTAAAATTTTGCTTGTACCATAAAAGACACAAATTGTAGACGCATATGGAAAGGAACACCGCTCAAATATCTACAAATTTAGATACAGATCTAAAAATAATTTTGTTAGATTATTAAAATAACTATAAATAATACGTAGAAATCACAAGCATAATAAGAATATGCAAAAGTTTTGATATTCTAGCAAGCAGTTTGAACATCCTACGTTATTATTTTAATGATCTAACTAAATTATTTTCAAATTTATATTTAGCTAAATTTTTAGATAATTAAGCAAAACCGTACTTTCCGTACAGGATCAACTATACCGTGACATATAAAAAATTAGATACTTAAACAAAAACGAAGCATATCTTATGATTAGTTTTTTGCAGGAGTAAGTGTAGTCGAGGCCATATTAGGGTTGTGTTTTTATGTATAAAATATAATATTATTATAATCTACAATCTGTAAACTATGTTTTACGTGTCATCTGTGTAAATAATCTATGAATCATCGAAGCTTGTATTTTGTATTGCATTAAACTATATTAGGGTTATATTCGTATTATGTTGCACTAGGCTATATTAAGGCTTACATCTCTCTTATATTAATTATAAAACTTAATTACTTCTTTCTGTATTGTGGTATTCAATTTATAATAATTTACATATCTTACACTGCTTATATTGTCTATATTAAAAAGATTTGTGTAAACTTAACATAAATAGCACGTAAAAATTCTATATGTATAAATATAATTTTGAAATATACGACATAGAGAACTCTGATCGAGATACATCAATGTTGGACATATTAAAATATCAAATCTGTCGAACAATCAGATACCAAAGTTTTAGAATCTTATACATTTAAAAAAATCATAATAGTGAACAGGTTCAATGATAACGAGATAAGATTTATAATTCGAATCTGCTCACGTTTTTGCATTCGGGACTGGTAGTGAGACCAGAGCATGAAACTGATCACGGTACTACATATTATAAAAAAGCGAGAGCGCTGTCGATTCGGCGTACTCGATAGTCATCTGTTACGTTACGTTGAGATAGGTCGGCACGGCGGCGGCGGTGGCGGCGGCGGCGGATACGATATGTACACGAACACGGTGCCGAGAAATTGGATCGTTCATTCTACCGGGTGGCGCGTGAAGCAGGGACTTAGGCAACCCGGGTTCTGAATGTGCC